>NC_059462.1:59153495-59453495 GCF_905237065.1 Salmo salar | reverse complement strand
TCCCAATTAGCTACTCTTCCTGTGGTATTTCTAGGGATACCAATTAGCTACTCTTCCTGTGGTATTTCAAGGGATCCCCATTAGCTACTCTTCCTGTGGTATTATTAGGGATCCCCTTTAGCTACTCTTCCTGGGGTTTATTAGGATGCCAATTAGCTACTCTTCCTTGGGTTTATTAGGGATCCCCATTAGCTACTCTTCCTGGGGTTTCTTAGGGATCCCCATTAGCTACTCTTCCTGGAGTTTATATGGGATCCCCATTAGCTACCCTTCCTATGGTTTATTAGGGATCCCTGTTAGCTGCTTTCGCTGTGGTTTATTAGGGATCCCCATTAGCTACTCTTCCTGGGGTTTAGTAGGGATTCCCATTAGCTACTTTTACATGGGTTTTTAGGGATCCCCATTAGCTTCTCTTCCTTGGGTTTATTGGTGATCCCCATTAGCTACTCTTTCTGGGGTTCATTAGGGATCCCCGTTAACTACTCTTTCTGGGGTTTATTAGGGATCCTCATTAGCTACTCTTCCTGGGGTTTATTAGGGATCCCCATTAGCTACTCTTCCTGGGGTTTGTTAGGGATCCCCATTAGCTACTCTTTCTTTGGTTTATTAGGGATCCTCATTTGCTACTCTTTCTGGGGTTCATTAGGGATCCCCATTAGCTACTTCTCCTGGGGTTTATTAGGGATCCCCATTAGCTACTCTTCCTTGGGTTTATTAGGGATCCCTGTTTTGCTACTCTTCTTGTGGTTTATTGGGGATTCCCGTTAGCTACTCTTCCTGTGGTTTATTAGGGATCCCCATTAGCTACTCTTCCTTGGGTTTATTAGGGATCCCTGTTTTGCTACTCTTCTTGTGGTTTATTAGGGATTCCCGTTAGCTACTCTTCCTGTGGTTTATTAGGGACCACCGTTAGCTACTTTCCCTGGAGTTTATTAGGGATTCCCAATTAGCTACTCTTCCTGGGGTTTATTAGGGATCCCCATTAGCTACTCCTCCTGTGGTATTTATAGGGATCCCAATTAGCTACTCTTCCTGTGGTATTTCTAGGGATCCCAATTAGCTACTCTTCCTGTGGTATTTCAAGGGATCCCCATTTGCTACTCTTCCTGGGGTTTATTAGGGATCCCCATTAGCTACTCTTCCTGGGGTTTATTAGGGATCCCCATTAGCTTCTCTTCCTGGGGTTTATTAGGGATCCCCATTAGCTACTCTTCCTGGGGTTTATTAGGGATCCCCATTAGCTACTCTTCCTGTGGTATTTCTAGGGATCCCAATTAGCTACTCTTCCTGTGGTATTTCAAGGGATCCCCATTTGCTACTCTTCCTGGGGTTTATTAGGGATCCCCATTAGCTACTCTTCCTGGGGTTTATTAGGGATCCCCATTAGCTTCTCTTCCTGGGGTTTATTAGGGATCCCCATTAGCTACTCTTCCTGGGGTTTATTAGGGATCCCCATTAGCTACTATTCCTGGAGTTTATTAGGGATCCCCATTAGCTACTCTTCCTGGGGTTTGTTAGGGATCCCCATTAGCTACTCTTTCTTTGGTTTATTAGGGATCCTCATTTGCTACTCTTTCTGGGGTTTATTAGGGATGCCCATTAGCTACTCTTCCTGGGGTTTATTAGGGATCCCCATTAGCTACTCTTCCTGGGGTTTAGTAGCTACTTTTACATGGGTTTTTAGGGATCCCCATTAGCTTCTCTTCCTTGGGTTTATTGGTGATCCCCATTAGCTACTCTTTCTGGGGTTCATTAGGGATCCCCGTTAACTACTCTTTCTGGGGTTTATTAGGGATCCTCATTAGCTACTCTTCCTGGGGTTTATTAGGGATCCCCATTAGCTACTCTTCCTGTGGTATTATTAGGGATCCCTGTTAGCTTCTCTTCCTGGGGTTTATTGGGGATCCCCATTAGCTACTCTTCCTGGGGTTTATTGGGGATCCTCATTAGCTACTCTTCCTGGGGTTTATTAGGGATCCTCATTAGCTACTCTTCCTTGGGTTTATTAGGGATCCCTGTTTTGCTACTCTTCTTGTGGTTTATTAGGGATTCCCGTTAGCTACTCTTCCTGTGGTTTATTAGGGATCCCCATTAGCTACTCTTCCTTGGGTTTATTAGGGATCCCTGTTTTGCTACTCTTCTTGTGGTTTATTAGGGATTCCCGTTAGCTACTCTTCCTGTGGTTTATTAGGGACCACCGTTAGCTACTTTCCCTGGAGTTTATTAGGGATTCCCAATTAGCTACTCTTCCTGGGGTTTATTAGGGATCCCCATTAGCTACTCCTCCTGTGGTATTTATAGGGATCCCAATTAGCTACTCTTCCTGTGGTATTTCTAGGGATCCCAATTAGCTACTCTTCCTGTGGTATTTCAAGGGATCCCCATTTGCTACTCTTCCTGGGGTTTATTAGGGATCCCCATTAGCTACTCTTCCTGGGGTTTATTAGGGATCCCCATTAGCTTCTCTTCCTGGGGTTTAGTAGGGATCCCCATTAGCTACTCTTCCCGGGGTTTATTAGGGATCCCCATTAGCTACTCTTCCTGGAGTTTATTAGGGATCCCCATTAGCTACTCTTCCTGGGGTTTGTTAGGGATCCCCATTAGCTACTCTTTCTTTGGTTTATTAGGGATCCTCATTTGCTACTCTTTCTGGGGTTCATTAGGGATCCCCATTAGCTACTTCTCCTGGGGTTTATTAGGGATCCCCATTAGCTACTCTTTCTGGGGTTTTGTAGGGATCCCCGTTAGCTACTCTTCATGGTGTTTATTAGGGATCCCCATTAGCTACTTCTCCTTGGGTTTATTAGGGATCCCCATTAGCTTTTCTTCCTGGGGTTTATTGGGGATCCCCATTAGCTTCTCTTCCTGTGGTTTATTAGGGATCCCATTAGCTTCTCTTCCTGGGGTTTATTAGGGATCCCCATTAGCTACTCTTCCTGGGGTTTATTAGGGATCCCCATTAGCTACTCTTCCTGGAGTTTATTAGGGATCCCCATTAGCTACTCTTTCTGGGGTTTGTTAGGGATCCCCATTAGCTACTCTTTCTTTGGTTTATTAGGGATCCTCATTTGCTACTCTTTCTGGGGTTCATTAGGGATCCCCATTAGCTACTTCTCCTGGGGTTTATTAGGGATCCCCATTAGCTACTCTTTCTGGGGTTTTGTAGGGATCCCCGTTAGCTACTCTTCATGGTGTTTATTAGGGATCCCCATTAGCTACTTCTCCTTGGGTTCATTAGGGATCCCCATTAGCTTTTCTTCCTGGGGTTTATTGGGGATCCCCATTAGCTTCTCTTCCTGTGGTTTATTAGGGAAGCCCGTTAGCTACTCTTCCTGTGGTTTATTAGGGATCCCTGTTAGCTGCTTTTGCTGTGGTTTATTAGGGATCCCCATTAGCTACTCTTCCTGGTGTTTATTAGGGATTCCCATTAGCTACTTTTACATGGGTTTTTAGGGATCCCCATTAGCTTCTCTTCCTTGGGTTTATCAGGAATCCCCATTAGCTACTACTCCGGGGGATTATTAGGGATCCCTGTTAGCTTCTCTTCCTGGGGTGTATTGGTGATCCCCATTAGCTACTCTTCCTGGGGTTTATTGGGGATCCCTGTTAGCTACTCTTCCTGTGGTTTATTAGGGATCCCCGTTAGCTACTCTTTCTGGGGTTTATTAGGGATCCCCGTTAGCTACTCTTTCTGGGCTTTATTAGGGATCCTCATTAGCTACTCTTCCTGGGGTTTATTAGGGATCCCCATTAGCTTCTCTTCCTGTGGTATTATTAGGGATCCCCATTAGCTACTCTTCCTGGGGTTCATTAAGGATCCCCATTAGCTACTCTTCCTGGGGTTTATTAGGGATCCCCATTAGCTACTCTTCCTTGGGTTTATTAGGGATCCCTGTTCTGCTACTCTTGTTGTGGTTTATTAGGGATTCCCGTTAGCTACTCTTCCTGTGGTTTATTAGGGATCCCCATTAGCTACTTTCCCTGGAGTTTATTAGGGATTCCCAATTAGCTACTCTTCCTGTGGTTTATTAGGGATCCCCATTAGCTACTCTTCCTGTGGTATTTCTAGGGATCCCAATTAGCTACTCTTCCTGTGGTATTTCTAGGGATACCAATTAGCTACTCTTCCTGTGGTATTTCAAGGGATCCCCATTAGCTACTCTTCCTGTGGTATTATTAGGGATCCCCTTTAGCTACTCTTCCTGGGGTTTATTAGGATGCCAATTAGCTACTCTTCCTTGGGTTTATTAGGGATCCCCATTAGCTACTCTTCCTGGGGTTTCTTAGGGATCCCCATTAGCTACTCTTCCTGGAGTTTATATGGGATCCCCATTAGCTACCCTTCCTATGGTTTATTAGGGATCCCTGTTAGCTGCTTTCGCTGTGGTTTATTAGGGATCCCCATTAGCTACTCTTCCTGGGGTTTAGTAGGGATTCCCATTAGCTACTTTTACATGGGTTTTTAGGGATCCCCATTAGCTTCTCTTCCTTGGGTTTATTGGTGATCCCCATTAGCTACTCTTTCTGGGGTTCATTAGGGATCCCCGTTAACTACTCTTTCTGGGGTTTATTAGGGATCCTCATTAGCTACTCTTCCTGGGGTTTATTAGGGGTCCCCATTAGCTACTCTTCCTGTGGTATTATTAGGGATCCCTGTTAGCTTCTCTTCCTGGGGTTTATTGGGGATCCCCATTAGCTACTCTTCCTGGGGTTTATTGGGGATCGTCATTAGCTACTCTTCCTGGGGTTTATTAGGGATCCCCATTAGCTACTCTTCCTTGGGTTTATTAGGGATCCCTGTTTTGCTACTCTTCTTGTGGTTTATTAGGGATTCCCGTTAGCTACTCTTCCTGTGGTTTATTAGGGATCCCCATTAGCTACTCTTCCTTGGGTTTATTAGGGATCCCTGTTTTGCTACTCTTCTTGTGGTTTATTAGGGATTCTCGTTAGCTACTCTTCCTGTGGTTTATTAGGGACCACCGTTAGCTACTTTCCCTGGAGTTTATTAGGGATTCCCAATTAGCTACTCTTCCTGGGGTTTATTAGGGATCCCCATTAGCTACTCTTCCTGTGGTATTTATAGGGATCCCAATTAGCTACTCTTCCTGTGGTATTTCTAGGGATCCCAATTAGCTACTCTTCCTGTGGTATTTCAAGGGATCCCCATTAGCTACTCTTCCTGTGGTATTATTAGGGATCCCCTTTAGCTACTCTTCCTGGGGTTTATTAGGGATGCCAATTAGCTACTCTTCCTTGGGTTTATTAGGGATCCCCATTAGCTACTCTTCCTGGGGTTTATTAGGGATCCCCATTAGCTATTCTTCCTGGGGTTTATTAGTGATCCCCATTAGCTACTCTTCCTGGGGTTTATTAGGGATCCCCATTAGCTACTCTTCCTGGGGTTTATTAGGGATCCCTGTTAGCTGCTTTTGCTGTGGTTTATTAGGGATCCCCATTAGCTACTCTTCCTGGGGTTTATTAGGGATCCCCATTAGCTACTCTTCCTGGGGTTTATTAGGGATCCCCATTAGCTACTCTTCCTGGGGTTTATTAGGGATCCCCATTAGCTACTCTTCCTGGGGTTTATTAGGGATCCCCATTAGCTTCTCTTCCTGGGGTTTATTAGGGATCCCCATTTGCTACTCTTCCTGGGGTTTATTAGGGATCCCCATTAGCTACTCTTCCTGGGGTTTATTAGGGATCCCCATTAGCTACTCTTCCTGGAGTTTATTAGGGATCCCCATTAGCTACTCTTCCTGGGGTTTATTAGGGATCCCCATTAGCTACTCTTTCTGGGGTTTGTTAGGGATCCCCATTAGCTACTCTTTCTGGGGTTTATTAGGGATCCTCATTTGCTACTCTTTCTGGGGTTCATTAGGGATCCTCATTAGCTACTCTTTCTGGGGTTTATTAGGGATCGCCATTAGCTACTCTTCCTGGGGTTTTTGTGGATCCCCATTAGCTACTCTTCCTGGGGTTTATTAGGGATCCCCATTAGCTACTCTTCCTGGGGTTTATTAGGGATCCCTGTTAGCTGCTTTTGCTGTGGTTTATTAGGGATCCCCATTAGCTACTCTTCCTGGGGTTTAGTAGGGATTCCCATTAGCTACTTTTACATGGGTTTTTAGGGATCCCCATTAGCTTCTCTTCCTGTGGTTTATTAGGGATCCCCGTTAGCTACACTTTCTAGGGTTCATTAGGGATCCCCATTAACTACTCTTTCTGGGGTTTATTAGTGATCCTCATTAGCTACTCTTCCTGGGGTTTATTAGAGATCCCCATTAGCTACTCTTCCTGGGGTTTATTAGGGATCCCCATTAGCTACTCTTTCTGGGGTTTTGTAGGGATCCCCGTTAGCTACTCTTCATGGTGTTTATTCGGGATCCCCATTAGCTACTTCTCCTTGGGTTTATTAGGGATCCCCATTAGCTTTTCTTCCTGGGGTTTATTGGGGATCCCCATTAGCTTCTCTTCCTGTGTTTTATTAGGGATCCCCGTTAGCTTCTCTTCCTGTGGTTTATTAGGGATCCCTGTTAGCTGCTTTTGCTGTGGTTTATTAGGGATCCCCATTAGCTACTCTTCCTGGGGTTTATTAGGGATTCCCATTAGCTACTTTTACATGGGTTTATTAGGGATCCCCATTAGCTACTCTTCCTGGAGTTTATTAGGGATCCCCATTAGCTACTCTTCCTGGGGTTTATTAGGGATCCCCATTAGCTACTCTTCCTGGAGTTTATTAGGGATCCCCATTAGCTACTCTTCCTGGGGTTTGTTAGGGATCCCCATTAGCTACTCTTTCTTTGGTTTATTAGGGATCCTCATTTGCTACTCTTTCTGGGGTTCATTAGGGATCCCCATTAGCTACTTCTCCTGGGGTTTATTAGGGATCCCCATTAGCTACTCTTCCTTGGGTTTATTAGGGATCCCTGTTTTGCTACTCTTCTTGTGGTTTATTGGGGATTCCCGTTAGCTACTCTTCCTGTGGTTTATTAGGGATCCCCATTAGCTACTCTTCCTTGGGTTTATTAGGGATCCCTATTTTGCTACTCTTCTTGTGGTTTATTAGGGATTCCCGTTAGCTACTCTTCCTGTGGTTTATTAGGGACCACCGTTAGCTACTTTCCCTGGAGTTTATTAGGGATTCCCAATTAGCTACTCTTCCTGGGGTTTATTAGGGATCCCCATTAGCTACTCCTCCTGTGGTATTTATAGGGATCCCAATTAGCTACTCTTCCTGTGGTATTTCTAGGGATCCCAATTAGCTACTCTTCCTGTGGTATTTCAAGGGATCCCCATTTGCTACTCTTCCTGGGGTTTATTAGGGATCCCCATTAGCTACTCTTCCTGGGGTTTATTAGGGATCCCCATTAGCTTCTCTTCCTGGGGTTTATTAGGGATCCCCATTAGCTACTCTTCCTTTGGTTTATTAGGGATCCCCATTAGCTACTCTTCCTGTGGTATTTCTAGGGATCCCAATTAGCTACTCTTCCTGTGGTATTTCAAGGGATCCCCATTTGCTACTCTTCCTGGGGTTTATTAGGGATCCCCATTAGCTACTCTTCCTGGGGTTTATTAGGGATCCCCATTAGCTTCTCTTCCTGGGGTTTATTAGGGATCCCCATTAGCTACTCTTCCTGGGGTTTATTAGGGATCCCCATTAGCTACTCTTCCTGGAGTTTATTAGGGATCCCCATTAGCTACTCTTCCTGGGGTTTGTTAGGGATCCCCATTAGCTACTCTTTCTTTGGTTTATTAGGGATCCTCATTTGCTACTCTTTCTGGGGTTTATTAGGGATCCCCATTAGCTACTCTTCCTGGGGTTTATTAGGGATCCCCATTAGCTACTCTTCCTGGGGTTTAGTAGGGATTCCCATTAGCTACTTTTACATGGGTTTTTAGGGATCCCCATTAGCTTCTTTCTCTTCCTTGGGTTTATTGGTGATCCCCATTAGCTACTTTTTCTGGGGTTCATTAGGGATCCCCGTTAACTACTCTTTCTGGGGTTTATTAGGGATCCTCATTAGCTACTCTTCCTGGGGTTTATTAGGGATCCCCATTAGCTACTCTTCCTGTGGTATTATTAGGGATCCCTGTTAGCTTCTCTTCCTGGGGTTTATTGGGGATCCCCATTAGCTACTCTTCCTGGGGTTTATTGGGGATCCTCATTAGCTACTCTTCCTGGGGTTTATTAGGGATCCCCATTAGCTACTCTTCCTTGGGTTTATTAGGGATCCCTGTTTTGCTACTCTTCCTGGGGTTTATTAGGGATCCCCATTAGCTACTCTTCCTTGGGTTTATTAGGGATCCCTGTTTTGCTACTCTTCTTGTGGTTTATTAGGGATTCCCGTTAGCTACTCTTCCTGTGGTTTATTAGGGATCCCCATTAGCTACTCTTCCTTGGGTTTATTAGGGATCCCTGTTTTGCTACTCTTCTTGTGGTTTATTAGGGGTTCCCGTTAGCTACTCTTCCTGTGGTTTATTAGGGACCACCGTTAGCTACTTTCCCTGGAGTTTATTAGGGATTCCCAATTAGCTACTCTTCCTGGGGTTTATTAGGGATCCCCATTAGCTACTCCTCCTGTGGTATTTATAGGGATCCCAATTAGCTACTCTTCCTGTTGTATTTCTAGGGATCCCAATTAGCTACTCTTCCTGTGGTATTTCAAGGGATCCCCATTTGCTACTCTTCCTGGGGTTTATTAGGGATCCCCATTAGCTACTCTTCCTGGGGTTTATTAGGGATCCCCATTAGCTTCTCTTCCTGGGGTTTATTAGGGATCCCCATTAGCTACTCTTCCTGGGGTTTATTAGGGATCCCCATTAGCTACTCTTCCTGGAGTTTATTAGGGATCCCCATTAGCTACTCTTCCTGGGGTTTGTTAGGGATCCCCATTAGCTACTCTTTCTTCGGTTTATTAGGGATCCTCATTTGCTACTCTTTCTGGGGTTCATTAGGGATCCCCATTAGCTACTTCTCCTGGGGTTTATTAGGGATCCCCATTAGCTACTCTTTCTGGGGTTTTGTAGGGATCCCCGTTAGCTACTCTTCATGGTGTTTATTAGGGATCCCCATTAGCTACTTCTCCTTGGGTTTATTAGGGATCCCCATTAGCTTTTCTTCCTGGGGTTTATTGGGGATCCCCATTAGCTTCTCTTCCTGTGGTTTATTAGGGATCCCATTAGCTTCTCTTCCTGGGGTTTATTAGGGATCTCCATTAGCTACTCTTCCTGGGGTTTATTAGGGATCCCCATTAGCTACTCTTCCTGGAGTTTATTAGGGATCCCCATTAGCTACTCTTTCTGGGGTTTGTTAGGGATCCCCATTAGCTACTCTTTCTTTGGTTTATTAGGGATCCTCATTTGCTACTCTTTCTGGGGTTCATTAGGGATCCCCATTAGCTACTTCTCCTGGGGTTTATTAGGGATCCCCATTAGCTACTCTTTCTGGGGTTTTGTAGGGATCCCCGTTAGCTACTCTTCATGGTGTTTATTAGGGATCCCCATTAGCTACTTCTCCTTGGGTTTATTAGGGATCCCCATTAGCTTTTCTTCCTGGGGTTTATTGGGGATCCCCATTAGCTTCTCTTCCTGTGGTTTATTAGGGATCCCCGTTAGCTACTCTTCCTGTGGTTTATTAGGGATCCCTGTTAGCTGCTTTTGCTGTGGTTTATTAGGGATCCCCATTAGCTACTCTTCCTGGGGTTTATTAGGGATTCCCATTAGCTACTTTTACATGGGTTTTTAGGGATCCCCATTAGCTTCTCTTCCTTGGGTTTATCAGGAATCCCCATTAGCTACTACTCCGGGGGATTATTAGGGATCCCTGTTAGCTTCTCTTCCTGGGGTGTATTGGTGATCCCCATTAGCTACTCTTCCTGGGGTTTATTGGGGATCCCTGTTAGCTACTCTTCCTGTGGTTTATTAGGGATCCCCGTTAGCTACTCTTTCTGGGCTTTATTAGGGATCCTCATTAGCTACTCTTCCTGGGGTTTATTAGGGATCCCCATTAGCTACTCTTCCTGGGGTTTATTATGGATCCCCATTAGCTACTCTTCCTGTGGTATTATTAGGGATCCCCATTAGCTACTCTTCCTGGGGTTCATTAAGGATCCCCATTAGCTACTCTTCCTGGGGTTTATTAGGGATCCCCATTAGCTACTCTTCCTTGGGTTTATTAGGGATCCCTGTTCTGCTACTCTTGTTGTGGTTTATTAGGGATTCCCGTTAGCTACTCTTCCTGTGGTTTATTAGGGATCCCCATTAGCTACTTTCCCTGGAGTTTATTAGGGATTCCCAATTAGCTACTCTTCCTGTGGTTTATTAGGGATCCCCATTAGCTACTCTTCCTGTGGTATTTCTAGGGATCCCAATTAGCTACTCTTCCTGTGGTATTTCTAGGGATACCAATTAGCTACTCTTCCTGTGGTATTTCAAGGGATCCCCATTAGCTACTCTTCCTGGGGTATTATTAGGGATCCCCTTTAGCTACTCTTCCTGGGGTTTATTAGGGATGCCAATTCAGCTACTCTTCCTTGGGTTTATTAGCGATCCCCGTTAGCTACTCTTCCTGTGGTTTATTAGGGATCCCCATTAGCTACTCTTCCTGGAGTTTATATGGGATCCCCATTAGCTACCCTTCCTGTGGTTTATTAGGGATCCCTGTTAGCTGCTTTCGCTGTGGTTTATTAGGGATCCCCATTAGCTACTCTTCCTGGGGTTTAGTAGGGATTCCCATTAGCTACTTTTACATGGGTTTTTAGGGTTCCCCATTAGCTTCTCTTCCTTGGGTTTATTGGTGATCCCCATTAGCTACTCCTTCTGGGGTTCATTAGGGATCCCCGTTAACTACTCTTTCTGGGGTTTATTAGGGATCCTCATTAGCTACTCTTCCTGGGGTTTATTAGGGATCCCCATTAGCTACTCTTCCTGTGGTATTATTAGTGATCCCTTTTAGCTTCTCTTCCTGTGGTTTATTAGGGATCCCCGTTAGCTACTCTTTCTGGGGTTTATTAGGGATCCCCGTTAGCTACTCTTTCTGGGCTTTATTAGGGATCCTCATTAGCTACTCTTCCTGGGGTTTATTAGGGATCCCCATTAGCTACTCTTCCTGGGGTTTATTAGGGATCCCCATTAGCTACTCTTCCTGTGGTATTATTAGGGATCCCCATTAGCTACTCTTCCTGGGGTTAATTAAGGATCCCCATTAGCTACTCTTCCTGGGGTTTATTAGGGATCCCCATTAGCTACTCTTCCTTGGGTTTATTAGGGATCCCTGTTTTGCTACTCTTGTTGTGGTTTATTAGGGATTCCCGTTAGCTACTCTTCCTGTGGTTTATTAGGTATCCCCATTAGCTACTTTCCCTGGAGTTTATTAGGGATTCCCAATTAGCTACTCTTCCTGTGGTTTATTAGGGATCCCCATTAGCTACTCTTCCTGTGGTATTTCTAGGGATCCCAATTAGCTACTCTTCCTGTGGTATTTCTAGGGATACCAATTAGCTATTCTTCCTGTGGTATTTCAAGGGATCCCCATTAGCTACTCTTCCTGTGGTATTATTAGGGATCCCCTTTAGCTACTCTTCCTGGGGTTTATTAGGATGCCAATTAGCTACTCTTCCTTGGGTTTATTAGGGATCCCCATTAGCTACTCTTCCTGGGGTTTATTAGGGATCCCCATTAGCTATTCTTCCTGGGGTTTATTAGGGATCCCCATTAGCTTCTCTTCCTGGGGTTTATTAGGGATCCCCATTAGCTGCTCTTCCTGGGGTTTATTAGGGATCCCCATTAGCTTCTCTTCCTGGGGTTTATTAGGGATCCCCATTAGCTACTCTTCCTGGGGTTTATTAGGGATCCCCATTAGCTACTCTTCCTGGGGTTTATTAGGGATCCCCATTAGCTACTCTTCCTGGGGTTTATTAGGGATCCTCATTTGCTACTCTTTCTGTGGTTCATTAGGGATCCTCATTAGCTACTCTTTCTGGGGTTTATTAGGGATCCCCATTAGCTACTCTTTCTGGGGTTTATTAGGAATCCTCATTAGCTACTCTTCCTGAGGTTTATTAGGGATCCCCATTAGCTACTCTTCCAGGGGTTTATTAGGGATCCCCATTAGCTACTCTTCCTGGGGTTTATTAGGGATCCTCATTAGCTACTCTTTCTGGGGTTTATTTTGGGATCCTCATTAGCTACTCTTCCTGAGGTTTATTAGGGATCCCCGTTAGCTACTCTTCCTGGAGTTTATTAGGGATCCCCATTAGCTACTCTTCCTGTGGTATTTTTAGGGATTCCCATTAGCTACTCTTCCAGGGGTTTATTAGGGATCCCCATTAGCTACTCTTCCTGGGGTTTATTAGGGATCCCCATTAGCTGTTTTTCCTGTGGTATTGTTTGGGATCCCCATTAGCTACTCTTCCTGTGGTATTATTAGGGATCCCCGTTAGTTACTCTTCCTGGGGTTCATTAGGGATCCCCATTAGCTACTCTTCCTGGGGTTTATTAGGGATCCCCAGTAGCTACTCTTCCTGGGGTTCATTAGGGATCCACATTAGCTACTCTTTCTGGGGTTTATTAGGGATCCCCATTAGCAACACTTTCTCGGGTTTATTTTGGGATCACCATTAGCTACTCTTCCTGTGGTTTATTAGGGATCACCATTTGCTACTTTCCCTGGAGTTTATTAGGGATCCCCATTATCTACTCTTCCTGGGGTTTATTAAGGATTCCCAATTAGCTACTCTTCCTGTGGTATTTTTGGGGATCCCCATTAGCAACTCTTCCTGGGGTTTATTAGGGATCCCCATTAGCTACTCTTCCTTGGGTTTATTAGGGATCCCTGTTCTGCTACTCTTGTTGTGGTTTATTAGGGATTCCCGTTAGCTACTCTTCCTGTGGTTTATTAGGGATCCCCGTTAGCTACTCTTTCTGGGCTTTATTAGGGATCCTCATTAGCTACTCTTCCTGGGGTTTATTAGGGATCCCCATTAGCTACTCTTCCTGGGGTTTATTATGGATCCCCATTAGCTACTCTTCCTGTGGTATTATTAGGGATCCCCATTAGCTACTCTTCCTGGGGTTCATTAAGGATCCCCATTAGCTACTCTTCCTGGGGTTTATTAGGGATCCCCATTAGCTACTCTTCCTTGGGTTTATTAGGGATCCCTGTTCTGCTACTCTTGTTGTGGTTTATTAGGGATTCCCGTTAGCTACTCTTCCTGTGGTTTATTAGGGATCCCCATTAGCTACTTTCCCTGGAGTTTATTAGGGATTCCCAATTAGCTACTCTTCCTGTGGTTTATTAGGGATCCCCATTAGCTACTCTTCCTGTGGTATTTCTAGGGATCCCAATTAGCTACTCTTCCTGTGGTATTTCTAGGGATACCAATTAGCTACTCTTCCTGTGGTATTTCAAGGGATCCCCATTAGCTACTCTTCCTGTGGTATTATTAGGGATCCCCTTTAGCTACTCTTCCTGGGGTTTATTAGGATGCCAATTAGCTACTCTTCCTTGGGTTTATTAGGGATCCCTATTAGCTACTCTTCCTGGGGTTTCTTAGGGATCCCCATTAGCTACTCTTCCTGGAGTTTATATGGGATCCCCATTAGCTACCCTTCCTGTGGTTTATTAGGGATCCCTGTTAGCTGCTTTCGCTGTGGTTTATTAGGGATCCCCATTAGCTACTCTTCCTGGGGTTTAGTAGGGATTCCCATTAGCTACTTTTACATGGGTTTTTAGGGATCCCCATTAGCTTCTCTTCCTTGGGTTTATTGGTGATCCCCATTAGCTACTCTTTCTGGGGTTCATTAGGGATCCCCGTTAACTACTCTTTCTGGGGTTTATTAGGGATCCTCATTAGCTACTCTTCCTGGGGTTTATTAGGGATCCCCATTAGCTACTCTTCCTGTGGTATTATTAGTGATCCCTTTTAGCTTCTCTTCCTGTGGTTTATTAGGGATCCCCGTTAGCTACTCTTTCTGGGGTTTATTAGGGATCCCCGTTAGCTACTCTTTCTGGGCTTTATTAGGGATCCTCATTAGCTACTCTTCCTGGGGTTTATTAGGGATCCCCATTAGCTACTCTTCCTGGGGTTTATTAGGGATCCCCATTAGCTACTCTTCCTGTGGTATTATTAGGGATCCCCATTAGCTACTCTTCCTGGGGTTAATTAAGGATCCCCATTAGCTACTCTTCCTGGGGTTTATTAGGGATCCCCATTAGCTACTCTTCCTTGGGTTTATTAGGGATCCCTGTTTTGCTACTCTTGTTGTGGTTTATTAGGGATTCCCGTTAGCTACTCTTCCTGTGGTTTATTAGGTATCCCCATTAGCTACTTTCCCTGGAGTTTATTAGGGATTCCCAATTAGCTACTCTTCCTGTGGTTTATTAGGGATCCCCATTAGCTACTCTTCCTGGGGTATTTCTAGGGATCCCAATTAGCTACTCTTCCTGTGGTATTTCTAGGGATACCAATTAGCTATTCTTCCTGTGGTATTTCAAGGGATCCCCATTAGCTACTCTTCCTGTGGTATTATTAGGGATCCCCTTTAGCTACTCTTCCTGGGGTTTATTAGGATGCCAATTAGCTACTCTTCCTTGGGTTTATTAGGGATCCCCATTAGCTACTCTTCCTGGGGTTTATTAGGGATCCCCATTAGCTATTCTTCCTGGGGTTTATTAGGGATCCCCATTAGCTTCTCTTCCTGGGGTTTATTAGGGATCCCAATTAGCTACTCTTCCTGGGGTTTATTAGGGATGCCCATTAGCTACTCTTTCTGGGGTTTATTAGGGATCCCCATTAGCTTCTCTTCCTGTGGTTATTAGGGATCCCCATTAGCTTCTCTTCCTGGGGTTTATTAGGGATCCCCATTAGCTGCTCTTCCTGGGGCTTATTAGGGATCCCCATTAGCTTCTCTTCCTGGGGTTTATTAGGGATCCCCATTAGCTACTCTTCCTGGGGTTTATTAGGGATCCCCATTAGCTACTCTTCCTGGGGTTTATTAGGGATCCCCATTAGCTACTCTTCCTGGGGTTTATTAGGGATCCTCATTTGCTACTCTTTCTGTGGTTCATTAGGGATCCTCATTAGCTACTCTTTCTGGGGTTTATTAGGGATCCCCATTAGCTACTCTTTCTGGGGTTTATTAGGAATCCTCATTAGCTACTCTTCCTGAGGTTTATTAGGGATCCCCATTAGCTACTCTTCCAGGGGTTTATTAGGGATCCCCATTAGCTACTCTTCCTGGGGTTTATTAGGGATCCTCATTAGCTACTCTTTCTGGGGTTTATTTTGGGATCCTCATTAGCTACTCTTCCTGAGGTTTATTAGGGATCCCCGTTAGCTACTCTTCCTGGAGTTTATTAGGGATCCCCATTAGCTACTCTTCCTGTGGTATTTTTAGGGATTCCCATTAGCTACTCTTCCAGGGGTTTATTAGGGATCCCCATTAGCTACTCTTCCTGGGGTTTATTAGGGATCCCCATTAGCTGTTTTTCCTGTGGTATTGTTTGGGATCCCCATTAGCTACTCTTCCTGTGGTATTATTAGGGATCCCCGTTAGTTACTCTTCCTGGGGTTCATTAGGGATCCCCATTAGCTACTCTTCCTGGGGTTTATTAGGGATCCCCAGTAGCTACTCTTTCTGGGGTTTATTAGGGATCCCCATTAGCAACACTTTCTCGGGTTTATTTTGGGATCACCATTAGCTACTCTTCCTGTGGTTTATTAGGGATCACCATTTGCTACTTTCCCTGGAGTTTATTAGGGATCCCCATTATCTACTCTTCCTGGGGTTTATTAAGGATTCCCAATTAGCTACTCTTCCTGTGGTATTTTTGGGGATCCCCATTAGCAACTCTTCCTGGGGTTTATTAGGGATCCCCATTAGCTACTCTTCCTTGGGTTTATTAGGGATCCCTGTTCTGCTACTCTTGTTGTGGTTTATTAGGGATTCCCGTTAGCTACTCTTCCTGTGGTTTATTAGGGATCCCCATTAGCTACTCTTCCTGGGGTTTATTAGGGATCCCCATTAGCTACTCTTCCTGTGGTATTTCTAGGGATCCCAATTAGCTACTCTTCCTGTGGTATTTCTAGGGATACCAATTAGCTACTCTTCCTGTGGTATTTCAAGGGATCCCCATTAGCTACTCTTCCTGTGGTATTATTAGGGATCCCCTTTAGCTACTCTTCCTGGGGTTTATTAGGATGCCAATTAGCTACTCTTCCTTGGGTTTATTAGGGATCCCCATTAGCTACTCTTCCTGGGGTTTCTTAGGGATCCCCATTAGCTACTCTTCCTGGAGTTTATATGGGATCCCCATTAGCTACCCTTCCTGTGGTTTATTAGGGATCCCTGTTAGCTGCTTTCGCTGTGGTTTATTAGGGATCCCCATTAGCTACTCTTCCTGGGGTTTAGTAGGGATTACCATTAGCTACTTTTACATGGGTTTTTAGGGATCCCCATTAGCTTCTCTTCCTTGGGTTTATTGGTGATCCCCATTAGCTACTCTTTCTGGGGTTCATTAGGGATCCCCGTTAACTACTCTTTCTGGGGTTTATTAGGGATCCTCATTAGCTACTCTTCCTGGGGTTTATTAGGGATCCCCATTAGCTACTCTTCCTGTGGTATTATTAGGGATCCCTTTTAGCTTCTCTTCCTGGGGTTTATTGGGGATCCCCATTAGCTACTCTTCCTGGGGTTTATTGGGGATCCTCATTAGCTACTCTTCCTGGGGTTTATTAGGGATCCCCATTAGCTACTCTTCCTTGGGTTTATTAGGGATCCCTGTTTTGCTACTCTTCTTGTGGTTTATTAGGGATTCCCGTTAGGTACTCTTCCTGTGGTTTATTAGGGATCCCCATTAGCTACTCTTCCTTGGGTTTATTAGGGATCCCTGTTTTGCTACTCTTCTTGTGGTTTATTAGGGATTCTCGTTAGCTACTCTTCCTGTGGTTTATTAGGGACCACCGTTAGCTACTTTCCCTGGAGTTTATTAGGGATTCCCAATTAGCTACTCTTCCTGGGGTTTATTAGGGATCCCCATTAGCTACTCTTCCTGTGGTATTTATAGGGATCCCAATTAGCTACTCTTCCTGTGGTATTTCTAGGGATCCCAATTAGCTACTCTTCCTGTGGTATTTCAAGGGATCCCCATTAGCTACTCTTCCTGTGGTATTATTAGGGATCCCCTTTAGCTACTCTTCCTGGGGTTTATTAGGGATGCCAATTAGCTACTCTTCCTTGGGTTTATTAGGGATGCCAATTAGCTACTCTTCCTTGGGTTTATTAGGGATCCCCATTAGCTACTCTTCCTGGGGTTTATTAGGGATCCCCATTAGCTATTCTTCCTGGGGTTTATTAGTGATCCCCATTAGCTACTCTTCCTGGGGTTTATTAGGGATCCACATTAGCTACTCTTCCTGGGGTTTATTAGGGATCCCCATTAGCTACTCTTCCTGGGGTTTATTAGGGATCCCCATTTGCTACTCTTCCTGGGGTTTATTAGGGATCCCCATTAGCTACTCTTCCTGGGGTTTATTAGGGATCCCCATTAGCTACTCTTCCTGGAGTTTATTAGGGATCCCCATTAGCTACTCTTCCTGGGGTTTATTAGGGATCCCCATTAGCTACTCTTTCTGGGGTTTGTTAGGGATCCCCATTAGCTACTCTTTCTGGGGTTTATTAGGGATCCTCATTTGCTACTCTTTCTGGGGTTCATTAGGGATCCTCATTAGCTACTCTTTCTGGGGTTTATTAGGGATCGCCATTAGCTACTCTTCCTGGGGTTTATTGTGGATCCCCATTAGCTACTCTTCCTGGGGTTTATTAGGGATCCCCATTAGCTACTCTTCCTGGGGTTTATTAGGGATCCCTGTTAGCTGCTTTTGCTGTGGTTTATTAGGGATCCCCATTAGCTACTCTTCCTGGGGTTTAGTAGGGATTCCCATTAGCTACTTTTACATGGGTTTTTAGGGATCCCCATTAGCTTCTCTTCCTGTGGTTTATTAGGGATCCCCGTTAGCTACTCTTTCTAGGGTTCATTAGGGATCCCCATTAACTACTCTTTCTGGGGTTTATTAGTGATCCTCATTAGCTACTCTTCCTGTGGTATTATTAGGGATCCCTTTTAGCTTCTCTTCCTGGGGTTTATTGGGGATCCCCATTAGCTACTCTTCCTGGGGTTTATTGGGGATCCTCATTAGCTACTCTTCCTGGGGTTTATTAGGGATCCCCATTAGCTACTCTTCCTTGGGTTTATTAGGGATCCCTGTTTTGCTACTCTTCTTGTGGTTTATTAGGGATTCCCGTTAGCTACTCTTCCTGTGGTTTATTAGGGATCCCCATTAGCTACTCTTCCTTGGGTTTATTAGGGATCCCTGTTTTGCTACTCTTCTTGTGGTTTATTAGGGATCGCCATTAGCTACTCTTCCCGGGGTTTATTGTGGATCCCCATTAGCTACTCTTCCTGTGGTTTATTAGGGACCACCGTTAGCTACTTTCCCTGGAGTTTATTAGGGATTCCCAATTAGCTACTCTTCCTGGGGTTTATTAGGGATCCCCATTAGCTACTCTTCCTGTGGTATTTATAGGGATCCCAATTAGCTACTCTTCCTGTGGTATTTCTAGGGATCCCAATTAGCTACTCTTCCTGTGGTATTTCAAGGGATCCCCATTAGCTACTCTTCCTGTGGTATTATTAGGGATCCCCTTTAGCTACTCTTCCTGGGGTTTATTAGGGATGCCAATTAGCTACTCTTCCTTGGGTTTATTAGGGATGCCAATTAGCTACTCTTCCTTGGGTTTATTAGGGATCCCCATTAGCTACTCTTCCTGGGGTTTATTAGGGATCCCCATTAGCTATTCTTCCTGGGGTTTATTAGTGATCCCCATTAGCTACTCTTCCTGGGGTTTATTAGGGATCCCCATTAGCTACTCTTCCTGGGGTTTATTAGGGATCCCTGTTAGCTGCTTTTGCTGTGGTTTATTAGGGATCCCCATTAGCTACTCTTCCTGGGGTTTATTAGGGATCCCCATTAGCTACTCTTCCTGGGGTTTATTAGGGATCCCCATTAGCTACTCTTCCTGGGGTTTATTAGGGATCCCCATTAGCTACTCTTCCTGGGGTTTATTAGGGATCCCCATTAGCTACTCTTCCTGGGGTTTATTAGGGATCCCCATTTGCTACTCTTCCTGGGGTTTATTAGGGATCCCCATTAGCTACTCTTCCTGGGGTTTATTAGGGATCCCCATTAGCTACTCTTCCTGGAGTTTATTAGGGATCCCCATTAGCTACTCTTCCTGGGGTTTATTAGGGATCCCCATTAGCTACTCTTTCTGGGGTTTGTTAGGGATCCCCATTAGCTACTCTTTCTGGGGTTTATTAGGGATCCTCATTTGCTACTCTTTCTGGGGTTCATTAGGGATCCTCATTAGCTACTCTTTCTGGGGTTTATTAGGGATCGCCATTAGCTACTCTTCCTGGGGTTTATTGTGGATCCCCATTAGCTACTCTTCCTGGGGTTTATTAGGGATCCCCATTAGCTACTCTTCCTGGGGTTTATTAGGGATCCCTGTTAGCTGCTTTTGCTGTGGTTTATTAGGGATCCCCATTAGCTACTCTTCCTGGGGTTTAGTAGGGATTCCCATTAGCTACTTTTACATGGGTTTTTAGGGATCCCCATTAGCTTCTCTTCCTGTGGTTTATTAGGGATCCCCGTTAGCTACTCTTTCTAGGGTTCATTAGGGATCCCCATTAACTACTCTTTCTGGGGTTTATTAGTGATCCTCATTAGCTACTCTTCCTGGGGTTTATTAGATATCCCCATTAGCTACTCTTCCTGGGGTTTATTAGGGATCCCCATTAGCTACTCTTTCTGGGGTTTATTAGGGATCCCCGTTAGCTACTCTTCATGGTGTTTATTCGGGATCCCCATTAGCTACTTCTCCTTGGGTTTATTAGGGATCCCCATTAGCTTTTCTTCCTGGGGTTTATTGGGGATCCCCATTAGCTTCTCTTCCTGTGTTTTATTAGGGATCCCCGTTAGCTTCTCTTCCTGTGGTTTATTAGGGATCCCTGTTAGCTGCTTTTGCTGTGGTTTATTAGGGATCCCCATTAGCTACTCTTCCTGGGGTTTATTAGGGATTCCCATTAGCTACTTTTACATGGGTTTTTAGGGATCCCCATTAGCTTCTCTTCCTTGGGTTTATCAGGAATCCCCATTAGCTACTACTCCGTGGGTTTATTAGGGATCCCTGTTAGCTTCTCTTCCTGGGGTGTATTGGTGATCCCCATTAGCTACTCTTCCTGGGGTTTATTGGGGATCCCTGTTAGCTACTCTTCCTGTGGTTTATTAGGGATCCCCGTTAGCTACTCTTTCTGGGGTTTATTAGGGATCCCCGTTAGCTACTCTTTCTGGGCTTTATTAGGGATCCTCATTAGCTACTCTTCCTGGGGTTTATTAGGATCCCCATTAGCTACTCTTTCTGGGGTTTATTAGGGATCCCCATTAGCTACTCTTCCTGTGGTATTATTAGGGATCCCCATTAGCTACTCTTCCTGGGGTTAATTAAGGATCCCCATTAGCTACTCTTCCTGGGGTTTATTAGGGATCCCCATTAGCTACTCTTCCTTGGGTTTATTAGGGATCCCTGTTTTGCTACTCTTGTTGTGGTTTATTAGGGATTCCCGTTAGCTACTCTTCCTGTGGTTTATTAGGTATCCCCATTAGCTACTTTCCCTGGAGTTTATTAGGGATTCCCAATTAGCTACTCTTCCTGTGGTTTATTAGGGATCCCCATTAGCTACTCTTCCTGTGGTATTTCTAGGGATCCCAATTAGCTACTCTTCCTGTGGTATTTCTAGGGATACCAATTAGCTACTCTTCCTGTGGTATTTCAAGGGATCCCCATTAGCTACTCTTCCTGTGGTATTATTAGGGATCCCCTTTAGCTACTCTTCCTGGGGTTTATTAGGATGCCAATTAGCTACTCTTCCTTGGGTTTATTAGGGATCCCCATTAGCTACTCTTCCTGGGGTTTATTAGGGATCCCCATTAGCTATTCTTCCTGGGGTTTATTAGGGATCCCCATTAGCTTCTCTTCCTGGGGTTTATTAGGGATCCCAATTAGCTACTCTTCCTGGGGTTTATTAGGGATGCCCATTAGCTACTCTTTCTGGGGTTTATTAGGGATCCCCATTAGCTTCTCTTCCTGTGGTTATTAGGGATCCCCATTAGCTTCTCTTCCTGGGGTTTATTAGGGATCCCCATTAGCTGCTCTTCCTGGGGTTTATTAGGGATCCCCATTAGCTTCTCTTCCTGGGGTTTATTAGGGATCCCCATTAGCTACTCTTCCTGGGGTTTATTAGGGATCCCCATTAGCTACTCTTCCTGGGGTTTATTAGGGATCCCCATTAGCTACTCTTCCTGGGGTTTATTAGGGATCCTCATTTGCTACTCTTTCTGTGGTTCATTAGGGATCCTCATTAGCTACTCTTTCTGGGGTTTATTAGGGATCCCCATTAGCTACTCTTTCTGGGGTTTATTAGGAATCCTCATTAGCTACTCTTCCAGGGGTTTATTAGGGATCCCCATTAGCTACTCTTCCTGGGGTTTATTAGGGATCCTCATTAGCTACTCTTTCTGGGGTTTATTTTGGGATCCTCATTAGCTACTCTTCCTGAGGTTTATTAGGGATCCCCGTTAGCTACTCTTCCTGGAGTTTATTAGGGATCCCCATTAGCTACTCTTCCTGTGGTATTTTTAGGGATTCCCATTAGCTACTCTTCCTGGGGTTTATTAGGGATCCCCATTAGCTACTCTTCCTGGGGTTTATTAGGGATCCCCATTAGCTGTTTTTCCTGTGGTATTATTAGGGATCCCCATTAGCTACTCTTCCTGTGGTATTATTAGGGATCCCCGTTAGTTACTCTTACTGGGGTTCATTAGGGATCCCCATTAGCTACTCTTCCTGGGGTTTATTAGGGATCCCCAGTAGCTACTCTTCCTGGGGTTCATTAGGGATCCACATTAGCTACTCTTTCTGGGGTTTATTAGGGATCCCCATTAGCAACACTTTCTCGGGTTTATTTTGGGATCACCATTAGCTACTCTTCCTGTGGTTTATTAGGGATCACCATTTGCTACTTTCCCTGGAGTTTATTAGGGATCCCCATTATCTACTCTTCCTGGGGTTTATTAAGGATTCCCAATTAGCTACTCTTCCTGTGGTATTTTTGGGGATCCCCATTAGCAACTCTTCCTGGGGTTTATTTGGGATCCCCATTAGCTACTCTTCCTGGGGTTTATTAGGGATCCCTGTTTTGCTACTCTTCTTGTGGTTTATTAGGGATTACCGTTAGCTACTCTTCCTGTGGTTTATTAGGGATCACCGTTAGCTACTCTTCCTTGGATTGATTAGGGATCCTCATTAGCTACTCTTCCTGGGGTTTATTAGGGATCCCCGTTAGCTACTGTTCTTGTGGTATTATTTGGGATCCCCGTTAACTACTGTTCTTGTGGTATTATTTGGGATCCCCATTAGCTTTTCTTCCTGGGGTTTATTGGGGATCCCCATTAGCTTCTCTTCCTGGGGTTTATTACGGATCCCTGTTAGCTACTTTTTCTGGGGTTTATTAGGGATTCCCGTTAGCTACTCTTCCTGTGGTTTATTAGGGATCCCTGTTAGCTACTCTTCCTGGGGTTTATTACGGATCCCTGTTAGCTACTTTTACATGGGTTTTTTTGGATCCCCATTAGCTTCTCTTTCTTTGGTTTATTAGGGATCCCTGTTAGCTTCTCTTCCTGGGGTTTATTATGGATCCCTGTTATCTACTCTTCCTGGGGTTTATTAGGGATCCCCATTAGCTTCTCTTCCTGGGGTTTATTAGGGATCCCCATTAGCTTCTCTTCCTGGGGTTTATTAGGGATCCCCATTAGCTTCTCTTCCTGTGGTTTATTCGGGATCCCCTTTAGCTAGTCTTCCTGGGGTTTATTAGGGATCCCCATTAGCTTCTCTTCCTGGGGTTTATTAGGGATTCCCAATTAGCTACTCTTCCTGGGGTTTATTAGGGATCCCCATTAGCTACTCTTCCTGGAGTTTATTAGGGATCCCCATTAGCTATTCTTCCTGGAGTTTATTAGGGATCCCCATAAGCTTCTCTTCCTGTGGTTTATTAGGGATCCCCATTCGCTGCTCTTTCTGGGGTTCAAACACACCAAAACATCCACATTACATATAAAACAAGAGATAAAACAGAGAACAGTTTTTGTTCTGAATGAGCTAATGATACAACAGTTTGTCATATAACATCCCTACACCACAACATATCCACAACACAATTTGTTCAATACCACCATACAACATTATCACATTGTATGCATATGCATGTGTTTGTACCATCGTGTGTCTCTTCACAGTCCCCTTTATTTCCATAAGGTGTGTTGTTACCTGCTTTTTAAATCTGATTCCACTGCTTGCATCAGTTACCTGATGTGGAATAGAGTTCCATGTAGTCATGGCTCTATGTAGTACTGTGCTCCTCCCATAGTCTGTTCTGGACTTGGTGACTGTGAAGAGACCTCTGGTGGCATGTCTTGTGGGGTATGCGTGGGTGTCTGAGCTGTGTGCCAGTAGATTAGACAGACAGTATGCAGTGTGTTCTGGACTTGGTGACTATGAAGAGACCTCTGGTGGCATGTCTTGTGGGGTATGCATGGGTGTCTGAGCTGTGTGCCAGTAGTTTAAACAGACCTCTGGTGACATGTCTTGTGGGGTATGCGTGGGTGTATTTGAAACAGACAGCTTGGTATATTTTTTGTCAACACCTATTACAAGATCAAGTAATGATGATGTCAATCTCTCTTCCACTTTGAGCCAGGACAGATTGACATGCATGTCATTAATGTTAGCTCTGTGTACTTTTAACCTGTTAGGGCTAGGGGGCAGCATTGACACGGCTGGATAAAAAACATACCCGATTTAATCTGGTTACCACTCCTACTCAGTAACTAGAATATGCATATACTTATTACATATGGATAGAAAACACCCTAAATTTTCTAAAACTGTTTGAATGGTGTCTGTGAGTATAACAGAACTCAAATGGCAGGTCAAAACCTGAGAGATTCCTTTACAGGAAGTGGCCTGTCTGACCATTTCTGGAACTTCTTTGCCATCTCTATCATTTACTAAGGATCTCTGCTCTAACGTGACACTTCCCACGTCTTCCATAGGCTCTCAGAGCCCGGGAAAAAACAGAATGTCGTCATTCCAGCCCCAGGCTGAAACACATTATCGCCTTTCTCAAGTGGCCCATCAAGAGACACTAGCTTATGCGCGTGACCCCGACCGCCCCCGCCTTTGGGATTTTTTTCCTCTGTTTGCCGAAAAGGAGATTCCCTGTCGGAATATTATCGCTTTTCTACGAGAAAAATGACGTAAAAATTGATTTTAAACAGCGGTTGACATGCTTCGACGTACGGCAATGGAATACTTTGAATTTTATTGTCAGGAATTGCGCCAAGCGCGTGACACTTCTTTACTATTTCGGATAGTGTCTGGAACGCATACGAACAAAACGCCGCTATTCGGATATAACGATGGATTATTTTGGACCAAACCAACATTTGTTATTGAAGTAGCTGTCCTGGGTGTGCATTCTGACGAAGACAACAAAAGGTAATGACATTTTTATAATAGTAAATATGATTATGGTGAGTGCTAAACTTGCCGGGTGTCTAAATAGCGAGCCCGTGATGCCTGGGCTATGTACTTAGAATATTGCAAAATGTGCTTTCACCAAAAAGCTATTTTAAAATCGGACATATCGAGTGCATAGAGGAGGTCTGTATCTATAATTCTTAAAATAATTGTTATGCTTTTTGTGAACGTTTATCGTGAGTAATTTAGTAAAATGTTAGCGAATTCCCCGTAAGTTTGCGGGGGGTATGCTAGTTCTGAACGTCACATGCTAATGTAAAAAGCTGGTTTTTGATATAAATATGAACTTGATTGAACAAAACATGCATGTATTGTATAACATAATGTCCTAGGGTTGTCATCTGATGAAGATCATCAAAGGTGAGTGCTGCATTTAGCTGTCTTTGGTGACATTATATGCTGGCTTGAAAAATGGGTGTCTGATTATTTCTGGCTTGGTACTCTGCTGACATAATCTAATGTTTTGCTTTCGTTGTAAAGCCTTTTTGAAATCGGACAGTGTGGTTAGATTAACGAGAGTCTTATCTTTAAATGGCTGTAAAATAGTCATATGTTTGAGAAATTGAAGTAATAGGATTTTTGAAGATTTTGAAAATCGCGCCACAGGCTGGCAGTGGCTGTTACGTAGGTGGGACGAATTCGTCCCGCCGGTCCCATAGAGGTTAAGGGCCAGCCGTGCTGCCCTGATCTGAGCCAACTGCAATTTTCCCAAGTCCCTCTTTGTGGTGTAACGGTTTTGACTTGAGGTTATCATTTATAGGGGTGCCAGGTAGGTTGTGCCTACCAGAGAAAATATTGGTTTCTCCTTTTGGTTTGGGAGGGAATGAGTCCCATCTGGTCCGTCAAGTCTACACCAATACAAAGGACTCATGTAAAAGTCAGGATGGAAATACACTTTTCATAAACCCTTAAAACATTGGAAAGAACTTAGAAAACAACTGTATTCTTTTGCGTGGGATGTATTAACAACATAAATGATCACACACAACAATATAACAATAATGAGCTTTAAACAGCTCTGGTTCCTCCAGAAATGTCCTGTACCTCGGGCCTAAAAAGAGTCCAGCCCGGTAAACAAGTTCAGGGAACTCAAGTGACCTTAGTCACGCAATGTTTGTCCGTTCATACAGTGTAGCGTAAACCCAGTGTCAATCATACAATCAAAAGAACAAATATTTTACCACACATTTTAATAAATCCTCAACTACAACTAACTACATAAATCATCACGGTATACATCACACCAAAACAAATGAAATACCGTATACAAAAAAGGTTGTAGTCAGTCGGTCAGTCATAGAAGCAAATCCGCCGACAGATCTCCAGCGGAGAAAGGCCACGAAAACCAACGGAGGTGTAGTCCACGGATGCAAAGAGTGGATCTGATCCTGGGTAGATTTTCTATTAGGCTACACAAAGCACACTTTTACAGCAACACAACAAACGGAAGAGAGAAGCTTCAGAACTGAGGCTTGAACACATCCTCATTCACGTTTCCATCACAACCCCACTTTTGCGCAGCTGATGCTGGCTATTTAATTGGGAATTAAAGGGGAAGCGCCCTATTGGAAGGAGAAGCACTAATTAATTGAGAATTAAAGGGAAAGCGCCCTATTGGAAGGAGAAGCACTGAGGCGGTTCAGAAACATTCAGGGCCGTCACACACCCCCTCCCCTGGAAAAAGCCGACCATTGCCCTGGAAGGCACATCTTGGTCGGGGAAACCGAGAAAGGTCTCTTCTTCATCACTTTCCTCTTCAAAGATCTCCAGGACCTTGCGGCGCTCAATCTCCTCCAATTCGTCAGCTGAGGGGTAACAGGCCTTAAGGCGTGAGACATGGACAACGCGCATATCTTCACCTGTGTCCTCTTTCACCACTCGATAGTTCAAAGGGCCTCTCTGCTCCACAATCCTATATGGTCCTTGCCATTTAGGAGCGAGCTTGGCCGAGAAGAATTGTTCAGCTTTTGAATAAGGATGAGAGCGAAGCCACACCCGATCACGAAGCTGGAACTGCATGTCTCGTCTCTTCTTATCATAATTTCTCTTCTGCTTGAGTCGAGCCTGGATCATGTTCTTTAAGACAAGAGCTCTCAAGTCATGGAGATGGATTACCTGGTCATAGGAAGCAGCGTCTGGAGTAACCTGCTGGGGCTGTAGCACCATCTCCAAGGGTCCTCGGAGGGGACGACTCAGGTTCAGCTCTGCAGGTGTGACTCCAGTGGACTCTTGCACAGCAGAATTCAGGGCAAATCGAAACTCGTGAAGGTGCTTGTCCCAGTGTTTGTGCTGGGTCCCTACATAGGAAGCAACCATTGTCTTCAAGGTTCGATTAA
Source organism: Salmo salar (assembly GCF_905237065.1). NCBI lineage: Eukaryota > Metazoa > Chordata > Actinopteri > Salmoniformes > Salmonidae > Salmo > Salmo salar. Next base: position 59,426,445 of record NC_059462.1, on the reverse strand, counting down.
CTCTCTCAGTGAGGTTGGTCTGTGGGTGATAGGCCGTGGTCAACTTCTGTCTCAGGTTCCATCTTTGGCAGGTCTCCTCAAAGAGATCAGAGACAAATTGGGAACCTCGATCAGACAGGATGTAATCAGGCACTCCCCAGCGAGTCAGGATCTCTTTCGTAAGGATGTTAGAGACAGTCCTTGCTGTGGCCTGACGCAGGGCAAAGAGCTCCACCCACTTGGAATAGTAATCAACAAAACAAGCATGTACACATTCTGATTGGAGCTTCTAGGAAATGGACCCATCAAATCCACTCCTAACATTTCCCAAGGTCGGGTAACCACAGTTTGCTGCAACTTGCCAGCAGGCTTTCTACCTTCTGGTTTGTACATTTGACAAACCTGACAGTTTTGGATGTGTGACTTCACATCCATGCTCAGATGTGGCCAGTACAGTAATGCTTGCAACCGCTTGTAGGTTTTGAACCTGCCCAAATGACCAGCTAACGGGTCTTCATGGAAATGTTGAATCAGTTGAAGGCGTAGAGTTTCAGGTATGTACATTTGGTATAGTGTTCTGTGAGGTAGTTGTACAACTCGGTAGACTTTGTCTTCAATGATGGTCAGCTTGGTGGTAGGATTGACCATCTTTTCTCCATCTTCCAGGATAGTCTGGTACAAAGCCTGTACTTCTGGATCATCCTGTTGGGCTTTCCAGATGGCCTCATCAGAGATGGGAAAGTCAGTTTTGGGTGAGTCTCGACTGCTTGACAGGACAGTAGCACATGTAAGATGAGGGCCACCATTACCACCAGCAGGAGCTCTGGATAAGGCATCTGGAACAGTGTTGTATTTTCCCTTCCTGTATTCTACTGCAAAGGTGAACTCTTGCAACCGTAGAGCCCATCTGATAAGTCTGGTGCTTGGTTTGTTGGTCTTGAACACCCACACAAGGGAGGAATGGTCAGTGACCACAGTGAAGTGTCTTCCCTCCAGGTAGTACCTCCACTTTTCCAAAGCCCAGACAACTGCAAGGCACTCTTGCTCGGTTGTGGAGTAGTTCTGTTCTGCTCCATTCAATGTTCGACTGGCGAACGCTAGCACTTCTTCAGTGCCAAGTCCAGTCTGTTGGACTAGAACAGCACCAAGTCCAACATCACTTGCATCAGTGTAAACAACAAAAGGGCAATCAAAGTTGGGATGACCCAAAATGGGAGGTGTGACGAGGTGTCGTTTCAGAGTTTGAAAAGAGGTCTGGCACTCTGCCGTCCATCGAATTTCGCACCTTTTCGCTTCAATGCGTTGAGGGGTTCTGCCACCTGGGAGAAGTTCAACACAAACCGATGGTACCATCCAGCCATCCCAAGGAACCGTTGAAGGGCCTTGAGTGTGGTTGGGACAGGGAAATCTTGTACCGCCTTGGTCTTTTCGGGATCCACATGAGTGCCGTCAAAAGACACAATATGGCCAAGGAACTTCAGGGAGGTTTGTGCAGAAGTTGCTCTTCTTCATGTTCAATGTCAGACCAGCTTCCCTTAGCTTGTCCAACACTGCTTGAAGATCTTGAAAGTATTGTTCTCTGGTCTGGGAGTAGATAATTATATCGTCCAGGTAGACGAAACAGATCTTCCCTTTGAGCTCACCTAACGCAATCTCCATGAGTCTTTGGAAAGTGGCAGGTGCATTCTTTAATCCAAAAGGCATCACCTTAAAGGAAAACAAGCCCTCAGCACAGACAAAAGCAGTCTTGTCCTTGCTTTCCTGGTCCATCTCAACCTGCCAATAGCCACTATTGAGGTCAAGGGTAGCGAACACAACCGCACCAGACAATGACTCCAGGATCTCTTGGATGGTGGGAAGAGGATAGGCATCAGTGTGGGAAACCTTGTTGGTCTTCCTATAGTCCACACAAAATCACCGGTCTTTTTTGGGATGAGGACAACAGGAGCAGCCCAGGGAGAGGATGAACGTTCAATTATATTTTGTGTCAACATATCATTAATGAGTCCCTTTTGGATGATTAGCTTCGCTGGGGACAAACGATATGGCTTCTGCTTGATTGGCATTTCCTGTGTAAGGAATATTTTGTGCTTCAGGAGCCCGGTACGTCCCAGCTTTGAAGTACATACATCAGCGTTATTCTGCAGCTGTTCCAACAGCCTTAACTCCTCTGGCTGTTCCAGCTGAGCTCTTCTCACAGCCTGTAAAAGGAGATCATCAGAAGGATTATCAAGGGTTAGTGGTACCGGAGCAATGGCAGAGAAGACTGCCACATTTGGACCCCAATCATGTAACTTTGTAGCTTCTGACTGGAAGAAATGCTTCTTGCTCGGATTGTATGGAAACCAGTAGCAATTGTGTGCGATATCAATCTGGACACCACTGAAGTACATGAAATCAATTCCCAACACAACAGGAAAAGCAAGGTTCTTGGTTTGTAGGATAACAACAGAAGGAATCATATAGGAGTGGTTACACAGGCGGAACATTACCTCACTCCATCCAAGTGGTCGTTTAGCCTCACCATCAGCCAGATAGAGTGGACCTTCTGTCCACGGCTTCAAGTTGTAGTGTAGACCTTTAACCTCCTTCCATAGTTTCTCATTGAGCAGTGTGTAGGATGACCCGGTATCCAGGATGGCTCTTCCTGTCCAAGGGCCTATGGACAGGGGTAACACCAGTTGATGCGGTATTAACTGAAAGGAAGGGGATGTCGATGGGGGGGCGTAGGCAGTGACTCTTGGGGTTTCAACTCTGGTCAAAGCACCCAGAGTAGGATGGTCGTTCCTGCGAAGAGAGTTAGGTGTGTTGACCTGTTGTGATTTGTGGTTTCTGGAAGGGTTTACTTGATATGGTCTTGGACATGTAGCTGAAGAATGTCCCTTTTGGCTACATCTCCAACAGAACATGGGAGGGGTTTTGGCTGGAGACTCTGGCTGTTGTTGATGGTCTGGCTTGGGTAACGGTTTGGGTGTCTGTTTCTTTCTCTGTTCATATTGCTGTTGGCATTCTCTGTCCTTCTCGAACTGCTGTCCCAGGCGAACCAGTCCATCAACAGTGGTGACTTTTTCTCTGAGTTGACTGGCTAGTAGTGGGTTGATGTTCTTCAAGATCAATTTAATGACCTCTTCCTCCTCAATGCCAGGTTTCCACCTTCTGCACAGGGAGTGGTAACCGTATGCAAAGTCACGGATACTCTCTTTCTCTCTTTGCACTCGATTCCTGACTCTGTCTGCCAGCTCATCTCTGTAGTCCTCAGACAGAAATGCAGAGGAAAACTTGGCCTCAAAGTCAGCCCAGGAGGTAGTGGTGAGACGTGCCACATCCCACCAGTCTCGAGCTGTACCATGCAACACATTTCTCAATGTGCCAAGGAGTTCTTCGTCAGCCAGGGGATTGAGGGCAAGAAAGTCACAACATCTTTCCAGATACATTAGCGGATCAGGACTGTCATCCTTTTTCCCAAAGGTGGGAAATTGCAATTTAATGGGCATCGCCCCCACATGACGTCTACTCAAATCACCATGAACAAAAGAGCTAGGCGGGATTGAGGAAGTAGAGGGTGAGGGAGTTATCGGACCATGAAAATGAACACCAGGATGCATGGTGGATTGCATCCTGTAAGGGGTGGCTGCAGCATGGCCTTGTCTTAGCTGTTCTGAGGTGCCAGCTTGACCCTCAGTGGTCTGAACAGAAGTGGACACCAGAGAAGCTCTGTGCAAGGAGTTGTGCCTAATGGAGGCCATGTCAACAGACACGTCAGCCAACATTTTAACACAATCAGAGAGCTCTTTCTGCAAGTGGTCTACAGTGTTAACCAGAGGAGAAAAAACAGAATTAACGTCCTTGAGGACCTCAGTGTGATGATGTTGCAAGCGCCACTGGAGAGTGGCAGTGAGTTGGGTTTGTTGGTAGTCAAACTGCCTGTCCATGGCACCAGTAACATCCCGTCTTCCACTCTCACTGAGCTCTGTCAGCGTGGGGGTTAGAGTGCTCAGTGAGTTTCTGAATTCCATGGCACTCTGTTGTTGCTCTTCACTCAGACATTTGAATTTATGGTGGATTAGAGTTTGGAGATGTTGTTGAGTCCGACGAATATCAAGGATGTCACCTTGAAGTTGTAAGACTACAACCTCTGGAGATAAACCAGACAATGGAGGAAGGTTGGGCGTCAGAGGGAGGGCTATCTCAGTTCTTCCACACAGATCCACGTCAATAAGGGAGTAGCTGGTTAGACCTCCTGTGGCCTGTGGTCCAGACCGAGCCTTCAGATTCCCAGGGCTCTGGCCCAAATCAACTCCATTAACATTATGATTTGTATTGTCAGCTCGATGGTCAGACTGGCCCTGTGTATTCCCATTGACAGGTATGATATGGATGAGCACATTTTCTTGGGGTGAATCCATTGTTTTAATTCCACCCAAAAGATTTGCTTTGGTTATTTCTCAATGTTTAGGTCCCTTCTGGGGTGCCATTTTTTATGTAACGGTTTTGACTTGAGGTTATCATTTATAGGGGTGCCAGGTAGGTTGTACCTACCAGAGAAAATATTGGTTTCTCCTTTTGGTTTGGGAGGGAATGAGTCCCATCTGGTCCGTCAAGTCTACACCAATACAAAGGACTCATGTAAAAGTCAGGATGGAAATACACTTTTCATAAACCCTTAAAACATTGGAAAGAACTTAAAAAACAACTGTATTATTTTGCGTGGATGTATTAACAACATAAATGATCACACACAACAATATAACAATAATGAGCTTTAAACAGCTCTGGTTCCTCCAGAAATGTCCTGTACCTCGGGCCTAAAAAGAGTCCAGCCCGGTAAACAAGTTCAGGGAACTCAAGTGACCTTAGTCACGCAATGTTTGTCCGTTCATACAGTGTAGCGTAAACCCAGTGTCAATCATACAATCAAAAGAACAAATATTTTACCACACATTTCAATAAATCCTCAACTACAACTAACTACATAAATCATCACGGTATACATCACACCAAAACAAATGAAATACCGTATACAAAAAAGGTTGTAGTCAGTCGGTCAGTCAGAGAAGCCAATCCGCCGACAGATCTCCAGCGGAGAAAGGCCACGAAAACCAACGGAGGTGTAGTCCACGGATGCAAAGAGTGGATCTGATCCTGGGTAGATTTTGTATTAGGCTACACAAAGCACACTTTTACAGCAACACAACAAACGGAAGAGAGAAGCTTCAGAACTGAGGATTGAACACATCCTCATTCACGTTTCCATCACAACCCCACTTTTGCGCAGCTGATGTTGGCTATTTAATTGGGAATTAAAGGGGAAGCGCCCTATTGGAAGGAGAAGCACTAATTAATTGAGAATTAAAGGGAAAGCGCCCTATTGGAAGGAGAAGCACTGAGACGGTTCAGAAACATTCAGGGCCGTCACAGTGGCACTTGACCACACGACTGAACAGTATTCCAGGTGCGACAAAACTAGGGCCTGTAGGACCTGCCTTGTTGATAGTGTTGTTAAGAAGGCAGAGTAGCGCTTTATTATAGACAGACTTCTCCCCATCTTAGCTACTGTTGCTTCAATATGTTTTGACCATGACAGTTTACAATCCAGGGTTACTCCAAGCAGTTTAGTCACCTCAACTTGCTAAATTTCCACATTATTCATTACAAGATTGAGGTTTAGTGAATGATTTGTCTCAAATGCTTTTAGTTTTAGAAATATTTAGGACTAACTGATTCCTTGCCACCCACTCCGAAACTAACTGCAGCTCTTTGTTAAGTGTTGCAGTAATTTCAGTCGCTGTAGTAGCTGACATGTATAGTGTTGAGTCATCCACATACATAGACACACTGGCTTTACTCAAAGTCATTGGCATGTCGTTAGTAAAGATTGAAAAAAGCAAGGGGCCTAAACAGCTGCCCTGGGGAACTCCTGATTCTACCTGGATTATGTGGGAGAGGCTTCCATTAAAGAACACCCTCTGTGTTCTGTTAGACAGGTAACTCTTTATCCACAATATAGCAGGGGGTGTAAAGCCATAACACATATGTTTTTCCAGCAGCAGACTATGACTGATAATGTCAGAAGCTGCAACACTGAAACATGCATGAGAGCATCAGTTGTTCTGGACGACTGTGTGATCACGCTCTCTGCAGCTGATGTGAGTAAGACGTTAAACAGGTCAGCATTCACCAGGCCGCAGGGCCAGACGGATTACCAGGACGTGTACTCCGAGCATGCGCTGACCAACTGGCAAGTGTCTTCACTGACATTTTCAACCTCTCCCTGTCTGAGTCTGTAATGCTAACATGTTTCAAGCAGACCACCATAGCCCCTGAGCCCAAGAACATTAAGGTAACCTGCCTAAATGACTACCGACCCGTAGCACTCACGTCTGTAGCCATGAAATGCTTTGAAAGGCTGGTCATGGCTCACATCAACACCATTATCCCAGAAACCCTGGACCCACTCCAATTTGTATACCGCCCCAACAGATCCACAGAATGCAATCTCTATTGCACTCTACACTGCCCTTTCCCACCTGGACAAAAGGAACACATTTACATTACATTTACATTTAAGTCATTTAGCAGACGCTCTTATCCAGAGCGACTTACAAAATGGTGCATTCACCTTATGATATCCAGTGGAACAACCACTTTACAATAGTGCATCTAAATCTTTTAAGGGGGGGGGTTAGAAGGATTACTTTATCCTATCCTAGGTATTCCTTAAAGAGGTGGGGTTTCAGGTGTCTCCGGAAGGTGGTGATTGACTCCGCTGTCCTGGCGTCGTGAGGGAGCTTGTTCCACCATTGGGGTGCCAGAGCAGCGAACAGTTTTGACTGGGCTGAGCGGGAACTGTGCTTCCTCAGAGGTAGGGGGCCAGCAGGCCAGTGGTGGATGAACGCAGTGCCCTTGTTTGGGTGTAGGGCCTGATCAGAGCCTGAAGGTATGGAGGTGCCGTTCCCTTCACAGCTCCGTAGGCAATCACCATGGTCTTGTAGTGGATGCGAGCTTCAACTGGAAGCCAGTGGAGAGAGCGGAGGAGCGGGGTGACGTGAGAGAACTTGGGAAGGTTGAACACCAGACGGGCTGCGGCGTTCTGGATGAGTTGTAGGGGTTTAATGGCACAGGCAGGGAGCCCAGCCAACAGCGAGTTGCAGTAATCCAGACGGGAGATGACAAGTGCCTGGATTAGGACCTGCGCCGCTTCCTGTGTGAGGCAGGGTCGTACTCTGCGAATGTTGTAGAGCATGAACCTACAGGATCGGGTCACCGCCTTGATGTTAGTGGAGAACGACAGGGTGTTGTCCAGGATCACGCCAAGGTTCTTAGCACTCTGGGAGGAGGACACAAGGGAGTTGTCAACCGTGATGGCGAGATCATGGAATGGGCAGTCCTTCCCCGGGAGGAAGAGCAGCTCCGTCTTGCCGAGGTTCAGCTTGAGCTGGTGATCCGTCATCCACACTGATATGTCTGACAGACATGCAGAGATGCGATTCGCCGCCTGGTTATCAGAAGGGGGAAAGGAGAAGATTAAGCATAGAACACCTATGTGAGAATGCTATTCATCGACTACAGCTCAGTGTTCAACACCATAGTGCCCCCAAAGCTCATCACTAAGCTAAGGTCCCTGCGACTAAACACCTCCCTCTGCAACTGGATCCTGGACTTCCTGACGGGCTGCCCCCAGGTGGTAAGGGTAGGTAACAACACATCCGCCATGCTGATCCTCAACACGGGGGGCCCTCAGGGGTGCGTGCTCAGTCCCCTCCTGTGCTCCCTGTTCACTCATGACTGCACGGCCAGGCATGACTCCAACACCATCATTAAGTTTGCTGATGACACAACAGTGGTAGGCCTGATCACCGACAACAATGAGACAGCCTATAGGGAGGAAGTCAGAGACCTGACCATGTGGTGCAGGGACAGCAACCTCTCCCTCAATGTGATCAGGACCGAGCATGCCCGCATTTTCATCGACGGGGCTCTAGTGGGGCAGGTTGAGAGCTTCAAGTTCCTTGGCGTCCACATCACTGACAAACTAACATGGTCCAAACACACCAAGACATTCGTGAAGAGGGCGTGACAAAACCTATTCCCCCTCAGGAGACTGAAAAGATTTGGCATGGGTCCTCAGATCCTCAAAAGGTTTTACAGCGGCACCATCGAGAGCATCCTGACGGGTTGCATCACTGCCGCAAGGCACTAGAGTTGGTAGTGCGTCCAGCCCAGTACATCACCGGGGCCAAGCTTCCTGCCATCCAGGACCTCTATACCAGGCTGTGTCAGAGAAAGGCCCTAAAAATTGTCAAAGACTCCAGCCACCTCAGTCATAGACTGTTCTCTCTGCTACCGGAGCGCCAAGTCTAGGCTTCTAAACAGCTTCTACCCCCAAGCCATAAGACTCCTGAACATCTAATGAAATGGCTACCCAGACTATTTGCATTGCCCCCCCTCCCATCTTCTACGCTGCTGCTACTCTCTGTTATTATCTATGCATAGTCACTTTAATAACTCTACCTACATGTACATATTACCTCAATTACCTCGACACCGGTGCCCCACACGTTGACCCTGTACCGGTACCCCCTGTATATAGCCTCCACATTGACTCTGTACCGGTACCCCCTGTATATAGCCTCCACATTGACTCTGTACCGGTACCCCCTGTATATAGCCTTCACATTGACTCTGTACTGGTACCCCCTGTATATAGCCCCCACATTGACTCTGTACCGGTACCCCCTGTATATAGCCTCCACATTGACTCTGTACCGGTACCCCCTGTATATAGCCTCCACATTGACTCTGTACCGGTACCCCCTGTATATAGCCTCCACATTGACTCTGTACCGGTACCCCCTGTATATAGCCCCCACATTGACTCTGTACCGGTACCCCCTGTATGTAGCCTCCACATTGACTCTGTACCGTAACACCTTGTATATAGTCTCCACATTGACTCTGTACCGTAATACCCTGTATATAGCCTCCACATTGACTCTGTACCGGTACCCCCTGTATATAGCCCCATTATTGTTATTTACTACTGCTCTTTGTTATTCTTAACTCTTACTTTTTTAGGTATTTTCTTAAAACTGCATTGTTGGTTAAGGGCTTGTAAGTAAGCATTTCACTGTAAGGTCTACTACACCTGTTGTATTCAGCATTTCACTGTGAGGTCTACTACACCTGTTGTATTCAGCATTTCACTGTGAGGTCTACTACACCTGTTGTATTCAGCATTTCACTGTAAGGTCTACTACACCTGTTGTATTCAGCATTTCACTGTGAGGTCTACTACACCTGTTGTATTCAGCATTTCACTGTAAGGTCTACTACACCTGTTGTATTCAGCATTTCACTGTGAGGTCTACTACACCTGTTGTATTCAGCATTTCACTGTGAGGTCTACTACACCTGTTGTAGTCAGCATTTCACTGTAAGATCTACTACACCTGTTGTACTCAGCGCATGTGACAAATACAATTTGATTTGAAGTCTAACAAGACGACCCACAATCATTTTATCATCAATTTCTCTCAGCCAATCATCTGTCATTTGTGTAAGTGCTGTGCTTGTTGATTGTCCTTCTCTATAAGCATGCTGAAAGTCTATTGTCAATTAGTTTACTGTGAAATAGCATTACATCTGGTCAAACACAATTTTTTTCTAAAAGTTTCCTAAGGATTGGTAACAGGCTGATTGGTCGGCTATTTGAGCCAGTAAAGAGGGCTTTTACTATTCCTGGGTGGAGGAATGACTTTAGCTTCCCTTCAGGCCTGAGGACAACACACTCTCTAGTAGGCTTAAATTGAAGATGTGGCAAATAGGAGTGGCAATATCGTCTGCTATCATCCTCAGTAATTTTCCATCCAAGTTGTCAGACCCCGGTGGCTTGTCATTGTTGATAGACAACAATCATTTTTTCACCTCTTCCACTCTCACTTTACGGAATTCAAAAGTAATTTGGTCAGATATAGTTGGATGTGAGGTGTCAGTGTTTGTTGCTGGCAGGTCCTCCCTAAGTTTGATAATCTTACCAATGAAAAGTCATTAAAGTAGTTGGTAATATCAGTGGGTTTAGTGATGAATGAGCATCTGATTAAATGAATGAAGGAGCCAAATTGGCTTTTTTCCCCCAAAATGTCATTTAAGATGCTCCAAAGCTTTTTATTATCATTCTCTATGTCATTTATCTTTGTTTCATAGTGTAGTTTTATTTTATTTTTATTCAGTTTAGTCACATGATTTCTTAATTTGCAGAACGTTTGCCAGTCAGTTGGGCTGCCAGACTTATCTGCCATTCCTTTTGCCTGATCCCTCTCAAACATTCCTCATCAATCCACAGGGATTTAACAGTTTTTACAGTCATTTTCTTAATGGGTGCTTATTAGTAACTGGGATAAGGAATTTCATAAATGTGTCCAGTGCAGCGTCTGGTTGCTCCTCATTACACACCACAGACCAGCAAATATTATTTACATCATCAACATATGAATCACTACAAAACTTATTGTATGACCTCTTATACACTATATTAGGCCCAGCCTTTGGAACTTTGGTTTTCCTAGATATGGCTACTATATTGTGATCACTACATCCTATGGATCTGGATACTGCTTTCAAACACATTTCTGCAGCGTTAGTAAAGACGTGATCAATACATGTTAATGATTTCATTCCTGTGCTGTTTGTAACTACCCTGGTAGGTTGACTGATGACCTGAACCAGGTTGCAGGAACTGGTTACAGTTTGAAGCTTCTTCTTGAGTTGTACAGCTTGATGAAAGCCAGTCAGTATTTAAATCACACCTCTCTGTTGATATCACATGCATTTCACACATGTTATCCAGATACTGACTGTTAGTACTTGGTGGTCTATAGCAGCTTCCCACCAGAATGGGCTTTAGGTGAGGCAGATGAACCTGTAGCCATATTACTTCAACAGTATTTAACATGAGATTCTCTCTAATCTTTACAGGAATGTGGTTCTGAATATAAACAGCAACACCTCCACCACTGGCATAAATGTTATAACCTTGTATTGCTACCACTGTATCATCAAAGGTATTATCTAAATTAGTGTCAGAGATAGTCAGAATATGAATGTCATTTGTTACAAGCAAGTTTTCGACTTTATGGACCTTGTTTCTTAATATGGGCTATTTTTTTGCACCTTTCCTCGTTGCTTGATAGTTTCTAATGCTTTACTGGGAACCTTATCAGAGGTAGACTTCATTGGAGATGATAGTGCAGGGTGAGCTGCATAAAGTGGACTTCCTACTAGGATAACACCACCTCAGTGTTAACAGTGGAGGTGATAGTGCAGGGTGAGCTGCATAAAGTGGACTTCCTATAGGACACACCACCTCAGTGTTAACAGTGGAGGTGATAGTGCAGGGTGAGCTGCATAAAGTGGACTTCCTATAGGACACACCACCTCAGTGTTAACAGTGGAGCTGATAGTGCAGGGTGAGCTGCATAAAGTGGACTTCCTATAGGACACACCACCTCAGTGTTAACAGTGGTCTTCCTACTAGGACACACCACCTCAGTGTTAACAGTGGTCTTCCTATAGGACACACCACCTCAGTGTTAACAGTGGAGCTGATAGTGCAGGGTGAGCTGCATAAAGTGGACTTCCTATAGGACACACCACCTCAGTGTTAACAGTGGATAGTGCAGGGTGAGCTGCATAAAGTGGACTTCCTATAGGACACACCACCTCAGTGTTAACAGTGGTCTTCCTACTAGGACACACCACCTCAGTGTTAACAGTGGTCTTCCTACTAGGACACACCACCTCAGTGTTAACAGTGGTCTTCCTACTAGGACACACCACCTCAGTGTTAACAGTGGTCTTCCTACTAGGACACACGACCTCAGGTAAAGTGGTCTTCCTACTAGGACACACCACCTCAGTGTTAACAGTGGTCTTCCTACTAGGACACACCACCTCAGTGTTAACAGTGGTCTTCCTACTAGGACACACCGCCTCAGTGTTAACAGTGGTCTTGCTACTAGGACACAGGGTCAGTGTTAACAGTGGTCTTTCTACTAGGATAACACCACCTCAGTGTTAACAGTGGGCTGATCGTGCAGGGTACACGACCTGCATAAAGTGGACTTCCTATAGGACACACCACCTCAGTGTTAACAGTGGGCTATAGTGGGAGCTTCCTATAGGACACACCACCTCAGTGTTAACAGTGGTCTTCCTATAGGACACACTGCCTCAGTGTTAACAGTGGTCTTCCTACTAGGACACACCACCTCAGTGTTAACAGTGGTCTTCCTACTAGGACACACCACCTCAGTGTTAACAGTGGTCTTCCTACTAGGACACACCACCTCAGTGTTAACAGTGGTCTTCCTACTAGGATAACACCACCTCAGTGTTAACAGTGGTCTTCCTACTAGGATAACACCACCTCAGTGTTAACAGTGGTCTTCCTACTAGGACACACCACCTCAGTGTTAACAGTGGTCTTCCTACTAGGATAACACCACCTCAGTGTTAACAGTGGTCTTCCTACTAGGACACACCACCTCAGTGTTAACAGTGGTCTTCCTACTAGGACACACCGCCTCAGTGTTAACAGTGGTCTTCCTACTAGGACACACCACCTCAGTGTTAACAGTGGTCTTCCTACTAGGATAACACCACCTCAGTGTTAACAGTGGTCTTCCTATAGGACACACCACCTCAGTGTTAACAGTGGTCTTCCTATAGGACACACCACCTCAGTGTTAACAGTGGTCTTCCTACTAGGACACACCGCCTCAGTGTTAACAGTGGTCTTCCTATAGGACACACCACCTCAGTGTTAACAGTGGTCTTCCTATAGGACACACCACCTCAGTGTTAACAGTGGTCTTCCTACTAGGACACACCACCTCAGTGTTAACAGTGGTCTTCCTACTAGGACACACCGCCTCAGTGTTAACAGTGGTCTTCCTACTAGGACACACCACCTCAGTGTTAACAGTGGTCTTCCTACTAGGACACACCACCTCAGTGTTAACAGTGGTCTTCCTACTAGGACACACCACCTCAGTGTTAACAGTGGTCTTCCTACTAGGACACACCACCTCAGTGTTAACAGTGGTCTTCCTACTAGGACACACCACCTCAGTGTTAACAGTGGTCTTCCTACTAGGACACACCACCTCAGTGTTAACAGTGGTCTTCCTACTAGGACACACCGCCTCAGTGTTAACAGTGGTCTTCCTACTAGGACACACCGCCTCAGTGTTAACAGTGGTCTTCCTACTAGGACACACCGCCTCAGTGTTAACAGTGGTCTTCCTACTAGGACACACCGCCTCAGTGTTAACAGTGGTCTTCCTACTAGGATAACACCACCTCAGTGTTAACAGTGGTCTTCCTATAGGACACACCACCTCAGTGTTAACAGTGGTCTTCCTATAGGACACACCACCTCAGTGTTAACAGTGGTCTTCCTATAGGACACACCACCTCAGTGTTAACAGTGGTCTTCCTACTAGGACACACCACCTCAGTGTTAACAGTGGTCTTCCTATTGGACACACCACCTCAGTGTTAACAGTGTAACTCTGGTTCATAGGCTCATGATTACTGCATACAACAGCTGTAGGATTAACAAAGGTATCAGGGCAATTAGGGGGACATAAATTAAGTTACTTACACTGTGTCTGCCAACGCCCCTAGGATAATGTACATTTGATGCAGCATTATGACGACTCATTGTCACAATGGTAGGGATTAACTGAGCTGGTCCTGGATCATTTACCAGTCATGGCTTCAACTCAACCTTGAAATGACCAGGAGTCCAGGAGCCCAGATGATTGGAACCCTACAATCAAATGAAATCAAATTATATTTGTCACATGCGCCGAATACAACAGGTGTAGAACTTACAGTGAAATGCTTACTTACAACTCTTAACCAACAATGCAGTTTTAAGAAAATACCCCCAAAAAAGTAAGAGATAACAATAACAAATAATTTAAGAACAGCAGTAAAATAACAATAGCGGTGCTATATACAGGGTATTACGGTACAGAGTCAATGTGGAGGCTATATACAGGGTATTACGGTACAGAGTCAATGTGGAGGCTATATACAGGGGGTACCGGTACAGAGTCAATGTGGAGGCTATATACAGGGGATACCGGTACAGAGTCAATGTGGAGGCTATATACAGGGTATTACGGTACAGAGTCAATGTGGAGGCTATATACAGGGTATTACGGTACAGAGTCAATGTGGAGGCTATATACAGGGGGTACCGGTACAGAGTCAATGTGGAGGCTATATACAGGGGGTACCGGTACAGAGTCAATGTGGAGGCTATATACAGGGTATTACGGTACAGAGTCAATGTGGAGGCTATATACAGGGGGTACCGGTACAGAGTCAATGTGGAGGCTATATACAGGGGGTACCGGTACAGAGTCAATGTGGAGGCTATATACAGGGGGTACCGGTACAGAGTCAATGTGGAGGCTATATACAGGGGGTACCGGTACAGAGTCAATGTGGAGGCTATATACAGGGGGTACCGGTACAGAGTCAATGTGGAGGCTATATACAGGGGGTACCGGTACAGAGTCAATGTGGAGGCTATATACAGGGGGTACCGGTACAGAGTCAATGTGGAGGCTATATACAGGGGGTACCGGTACAGAGTCAATGTGGAGGCTATATACAGGGGGTACCGGTACAGAGTCAATGTGGAGGCTATATACAGGGGGTACCGGTACAGAGTCAATGTGGAGGCTATATACAGGGGGTACCGGTACAGAGTCAATGTGGAGGCTATATACAAGGGGTACCGGTACAGAGTCAATGTGGAGGCTATATACAGGGGTAACAGTAAAGAGAAAATGTGGAGGCTATATACAGGGGGTACCGGTACAGAGTCAATGTGGAGGCTATATACAGGGGGTACCGGTACAGAGTCAATGTGGAGGCTATATACAGGGGGTACCGGTACAGAGTCAATGTGGAGGCTATATACAGGGTATTACGGTACAGAGACAATGTGGAGGCTATATACAGGGGGTACCGGTACAGAGTCAATGTGGAGGCTATATACAGGGGGTACCGGTACAGAGTCAATGTGGAGGCTATATACAGGGGGTACCGGTACAGAGTCAATGTGGAGGCTATATACAGGGTATTACGGTACAGAGTCAATGTGGAGGCTATATACAAGGGGTACCGGTACAGAGTCAATGTGGAGGCTATATACAGGGTGTACCGGTACAGAGTCAATGTGGAGGCTATATACAGGGTATTACGGTACAGAGTCAATGTGGAGGCTATATACAGGGGGTACCGGTACAGAGTCAATGTGGAGGCTATATACAGGGTATTACGGTACAGAGTCAATGTGGAGGCTATATACAGGGTATTACGGTACAGAGTCAATGTGGAGGCTATATACAGGGTATTACGGTACAGAGTCAATGTGGAGGCTATATACAAGGGGTACCGGTACAGAGTCAATTCTCTTCTCTCCCAGTACACTGTTAGAATGTGTTATTCTTCTATTCATACCGTTCTGAATCCTAACCAATCCTAACTCTCTCTCTCCTCCAGTATGCCTTGGAGCGTTTAAAGGTGATGTGTGAAGAGGCTCTGTGCAACAGCCTCTCTGTGGAGAACGTGGCTGATACCCTCATCCTGGCGGATTTACACAGTGCCGAGCAGCTCAAAGCACAAGCCATAGATTTTATCAACAGGCAAGTATCTGTAGAAAGCCCCAGTGATGAATCCCTCCTGCCAGCCGTGTTTTCCTTCTCTCAGCGCTGCTCTGTTATCTCCTACAGGTGCAGTGTCCTCCGACAGCTGGGCTGTAAAGATGGGAAAAACTGGAATAGCAAGTATGTAACTATCTGATATACATGTATATATGACACCAGTTTAATAACAAACTCTTATCTCTTCCAAAGATAATTCATTGTTTTAGCCTCAGAGCCAGGCAGGGTGGGAGAGGGAGAGAGAGTGAGCCAGGCAGGGTGGGAGAGAGACTGAGTCAGGCAGGGTGGGAGAGAGACTGAGTCAGGCAGGGTGGGAGAGGGAGAGAGACTGAGTCAGGCAGGGTGGGAGAGATTAATAGACTACCTGGATGGGGGGAGAGATTAATAGACTACCTGGATGGGGGAGAGAGATTAATAGACTACCTGGATGGGGGGAGAGATTAATAGACTACCTGGATGGGGATGGGGGAGAGAGATTAATAGACTACCTGGATGGGGAGAGATTAATAGACTACCTGGATGGGGATGGGGGAGAGAGATTAATAGACTACCTGGATGGGGGGAGAGAGATTAATAGACTACCTGGATGGGGGAGAGAGATTAATAGACTACCTGGGGGATGGGTGGGGAGAGAGATTAATAGACTACCTGAATGGGGATGGGGGAGAGAGATTAATAGACTACCTGGATGGGGAGAGAGATTAATAGACTACCTGGATGGGGATGGGGGAGAGAGATTAATATACTACCTGGATGGGGGAGAGAGATTAATAGACTACCTGGATGGGGATGGGGGGGGAGATTAATAGACTACCTGGATGGGGAGAGAGATTAATAGACTACCTGGATGGGGAGAGAGATTAATAGACTACCTGGATGGGGGAGAGATTAATAGACTACCTGGATGGGGAGAGAGATTAATAGACTACCTGGATGGGGATGGGGGAGAGAGATTAATAGACTACCTGGATGGGGAGAGAGATTAACAGACTACCTGGATGGGGTAGAGATTAATAGACTACCTGGATGGGGAGAGAGATTAATAGACTACCTGGATGGGGAGAGAGATTAATAGACTACCTGGATGGGGGAGAGAGATTAATAGACTACCTGGATGGGCGAGAGAGATTAATAGACTTCCTGGATGGGGGGAGAGATTAATAGACTACCTGGATGGGGAGAGAGATTAATAGACTACCTGGATGGGGGAGAGATTAATAGACTGCCTGGATGGGGAGAGAGATTAATAGACTACCTGGATGGGGGAGAGAGATTAATAGACTACCTGGATGGGGATGGGGGAGAGATTAATAGACTACCTGGATGGGGGGAGAGATTAATAGACTACCTGGATGGGGATGGGGGAGAGAGATTAATAGACTACCTGGATGGGGAGAGATTAATAGACTACCTGGATGGGGAGAGATTAATAGACTACCTGGATGGGGAGAGAGATTAATAGTCTACCTGGATGGGGATGGGGGAGAGAGATTAATAGACTACCTGGATGGGGAGAGATTAATAGACTACCTGGATGGGGATGGGGGAGAGAGATTAATAGACTACCTGGATGGGGGAGAGAGATTAATAGACTACCTGGATGGGGAGAGAGATTAATAGACTACCTGAATGGGGATGGGGGAGAGAGATTAATAGACTACCTGAATGGGGGAGAGAGATTAATAGACTACCTGGATGGGGAGAGAGATTAATAGACTACCTGGATGGGGAGAGAGATTAATAGACTACCTGGATGGGGATGGGGGAGAGAGATTAATATACTACCTGGATGGGGGAGAGAGATTAATAGACTACCTGGATGGGGATGGGGGGGGAGATTAATAGACTACCTGGATGGGGAGAGAGATTAATAGACTACCTGGATGGGGAGAGAGATTAATAGACTACCTGGATGGGGGAGAGATTAATAGACTACCTGGATGGGGAGAGAGATTAATAGACTACCTGATGGGGATGGGGAGAGAGATTAATAGACTACCTGGATGGGGAGAGAGATTAACAGACTACCTGGATGGGGGAGAGATTAATAGACTACCTGGATGGGGAGAGAGATTAATAGACTACCTGGATGGGGAGAGAGATTAATAGACTACCTGGATGGGGGAGAGAGATTAATAGACTACCTGGATGGGCGAGAGAGATTAATAGACTTCCTGGATGGGGGGAGAGATTAATAGACTACCTGGATTGGGAGAGAGATTAATAGACTACCTGGATGGGGAGAGATTAATAGACTACCTGGATGGGGGGAGAGATTAATAGACTACCTGGATGGGGGGAGAGATTAATAGACTACCTGGATGGGGAGAGAGATTAATAGACTACCTGGATGGGGATGGGGAGAGAGATTAATAGACTACCTGGATGGGGAGAGAGATTAATAGACTACCTGGATGGGGAGAGAGATTAATAGACTACCTGGATGGGGGAGAGAGATTAACAGACTACCTGGATGGGGGAGAGAGATTAATAGACTACCTGGATGGGGAGAGAGATTAATAGACTACCTGGATGGGGAGAGAGATTAATAGACTACCTGGATGGGGGGAGAGATTAATAGACTACCTGGATGGGGGAGAGATTAATATACTACCTGGATGGGGATGGGGGAGAGATTAATAGACTACCTGGATGGGGAGAGAGATTAATAGACTACCTGGATGGGTGGGGGAGAGATTAATAGACTACCTGGATGGGGAGAGAGATTAATAGACTACCTGGATGGGGGAGAGATTAATAGACTACCTGGATGGGGATGGGGGAGAGAGATTAATAGACTACCTGGATGGGGGAGAGAGATTAATAGACTACCTGGATGGGGATGGGGAGAGATTAATAGACTACCTGGATGGGGAGAGAGATTAATAGACTACCTGGATGGGGAGGAGAGATTAATAGACTACCTGGATGGGGAGAGAGATTAATAGACTACCTGGATGGGGGAGAGATTAATAGACTACCTGGATGGGGAGAGAGATTAATAGACTACCTGGATGGGGATGGGGAGAGAGATTAATAGACTACCTGGATGGGGAGAGAGATTAATAGACTACCTGGATGGGGGGGGAGAGATTAATAGACTACCTGGATGGGGAGAGATTAATAGACTACCTGGATGGGGAGAGAGATTAATAGACTACCTGGATGGGGAGAGATTAATAGACTACCTGGATGGGGAGAGAGATTAATAGACTACCTGGATGGGGGGGAGAGAGATTAATAGACTACCTGGATGGGGATGGGGAGAGAGATTAATAGACTACCTGGATGGGGAGAGAGATTAATAGACTACCTGGATGGGGATGGGGGGAGAGATTAATAGACTACCTGGATGGGGGAGAGATTAATAGACTACCTGGATGGGGGAGAGATTAATAGACTACCTGAATGGATGGGGAGAGAGATTAATAGACTACCTGGATGGGGGAGAGATTAATAGACTACCTGGATGGGGAGAGAGATTAATAGACTACCTGGATGGGGAGAGAGATTAATAGACTACCTGGATGGGGGAGAGAGATTAATAGACTACCTGGATGGGGAGAGAGATTAATAGACTACCTGGATGGGGAGAGAGATTAATAGACTACCTGGATGGGGATGGGGAGAGAGATTAATAGACTACCTGGATGGGGAGAGAGATTAATAGACTACCTGGATGGGGGGAGAGATTAATAGACTACCTGGATGGGGAGAGAGATTAATAGACTACCTGGATGGGGAGAGAGATTAATAGACTACCTGGATGGGGGGGAGAGATTAATAGACTACCTGGATGGGGGAGAGATTAATAGACTACCTGGATGGGGTGGGGAGAGAGATTAATAGACTACCTGGATGGGGAGAGAGATTAATAGACTACCTGGATGGGGAGAGATTAATAGACTACCTGGATGGGGAGAGAGATTAATAGACTACCTGGATGGGGATGGGGAGAGAGATTAATAGACTACCTGGATGGGGAGAGAGATTAATAGACTACCTGGATGGGGGAGAGATTAATAGACTACCTGGATGGGGGAGAGATTAATAGACTACCTGGATGGGGGAGAGATTAATAGACTACCTGGATGGGGGAGAGATTAATAGACTACCTGGATGGGGAGAGAGATTAATAGACTACCTGGATGGGGAGGGAGAGATTAATAGACTACCTGGATGGGGAGAGAGATTAATAGACTACCTGGATGGGGGAGAGATTAATAGACTACCTGGATGGGGAGAGAGATTAATAGACTACCTGGATGGGGATGGGGGAGAGATTAATAGACTACCTGGATGGGGGAGAGAGATTAATAGACTACCTGGATGGGGATGGGGAGAGAGATTAATAGACTACCTGGATGGGGAGGAGAGATTAATAGACTACCTGGATGGGGGAGAGATTAATAGACTACCTGGATGGGGAGAGAGATTAATAGACTACCTGGATGGGGGAGAGAGATTAATAGACTACCTGGATGGGGATGGGGGAGAGATTAATAGACTACCTGGATGGGGGAGAGAGATTAATAGACTACCTGGATGGGGATGGGGGAGAGATTAATAGACTACCTGGATGGGGAGAGAGATTAATAGACTACCTGGATGGGATGGGGAGAGATTAATAGACTACCTGGATGGGGAGAGAGATTAATAGACTACCTGGATGGGGATGGGGAGAGAGATTAATAGACTACCTGGATGGGGGGGAGAGATTAATAGACTACCTGGATGGGGGATGGATGGGAGAGAGATTAATAGACTACCTGGATGGGGAGAGAGATTAATAGACTACCTGGATGGGGAGAGATTAATAGACTACCTGGATGGGGAGAGAGATTAATAGACTACCTGGATGGGGAGAGAGATTAATAGACTACCTGGATGGGATGGGGAGAGATTAATAGACTACCTGGATGGGGGGAGAGAGATTAATAGACTACCTGGATGGGGAGGGGGAGAGATTAATAGACTACCTGGATGGGGAGAGAGATTAATAGACTACCTGGATGGGGAGAGAGAATAGACTACCTGGATGGGGAGAGATTAATAGACTACCTGGATGGGGAGAGAGATTAATAGACTACCTGGATGGGGGAGAGATTAATAGACTACCTGGATGGGGATGGGGAGAGAGATTAATAGACTACCTGGATGGGGAGAGAGATTAATAGACTACCTGGATGGGGAGAGAGATTAATAGACTACCTGGATGGGGGAGAGATTAATAGACTACCTGGATGGGGGGAGAGATTAATAGACTACCTGGATGGGGAGAGAGATTAATAGACTACCTGGATGGGGAGAGAGATTAATAGACTACCTGGATGGGGGAGAGAGATTAATAGACTACCTGGATGGGGAGGAGAGATTAATAGACTACCTGGATGGGGAGGAGAGATTAATAGACTACCTGGATGGGGAGAGAGATTAATAGACTACCTGGATGGGGAGAGAGATTAATAGACTACCTGGATGGGGGGGGAGAGATTAATAGACTACCTGGATGGGGGAGAGATTAATAGACTACCTGGATGGGGATGGGGAGAGATTAATAGACTACCTGGATGGGGAGAGAGATTAATAGACTACCTGGATGGGGAGAGAGATTAATAGACTACCTGGATGGGGAGAGAGATTAATAGACTACCTGGATGGGGAGAGAGATTAATAGACTACCTGGATGGGGATGGGGAGAGAGATTAATAGACTACCTGGATGGGGAGGAGAGATTAATAGACTACCTGGATGGGGAGAGAGATTAATAGACTACCTGGATGGGGAGAGAGATTAATAGACTACCTGGATGGGGGAGAGATTAATAGACTACCTGGATGGGGGAGAGAGATTAATAGACTACCTGGATGGGGAGAGAGATTAATAGACTACCTGGATGGGGAGAGATTAATAGACTACCTGGATGGGGAGAGAGATTAATAGACTACCTGGATGGGGGAGAGAGATTAATAGACTACCTGGATGGGGAGAGAGATTAATAGACTACCTGGATGGGGATGGGGAGAGATTAATAGACTACCTGGATGGGGAGAGAGATTAATAGACTACCTGGATGGGGAGAGAGATTAATAGACTACCTGGATGGGGAGAGAGATTAATAGACTACCTGGATGGGGGAGAGAGATTAATAGACTACCTGGATGGGGGAGAGATTAATAGACTACCTGGATGGGGGAGAGATTAATAGACTACCTGGATGGGGAGAGATTAATAGACTACCTGGATGGGAGAGAGATTAATAGACTACCTGGATGGGGGAGAGATTAATAGACTACCTGGATGGGGAGAGAGATTAATAGACTACCTGGATGGGGGAGAGAGATTAATAGACTACCTGGATGGGGAGAGATTAATAGACTACCTGGATGGGGGAGAGAGATTAATAGACTACCTGGATGGGGATGGGGAGAGATTAATAGACTACCTGGATGGGGGGAGAGATTAATAGACTACCTGGATGGGGATGGGGAGAGATTAATAGACTACCTGGATGGGGGGAGAGATTAATAGACTACCTGGATGGGGGGAGAGATTAATAGACTACCTGGATGGGGAGAGAGATTAATAGACTACCTGGATGGGGAGAGAGATTAATAGACTACCTGGATGGGGGAGAGATTAATAGACTACCTGGATGGGGAGAGAGATTAATAGACTACCTGGATGGGGAGAGAGATTAATAGACTACCTGGATGGGGAGGAGAGATTAATAGACTACCTGGATGGGGGAGAGAGATTAATAGACTACCTGGATGGGGGAGAGAGATTAATAGACTACCTGGATGGGGATGGGGGAGAGATTAATAGACTACCTGGATGGGGAGAGAGATTAATAGACTACCTGGATGGGGAGGAGAGATTAATAGACTACCTGGGATGGGGAGAGAGATTAATAGACTACCTGGATGGGGAGAGAGATTAATAGACTACCTGGATGGGGGGGAGAGATTAATAGACTACCTGGATGGGGAGAGATTATAGACACCTGGATGGGGAGAGATTAATAGACTACCTGGATGGGGAGAGAGATTAATAGACTACCTGGATGGGGAGAGAGATTAATAGACTACCTGGATGGGGAGAGAGATTAATAGACTACCTGGATGGGGATGGGGAGAGAGATTAATAGACTACCTGGATGGGGAGAGATTAATAGACTACCTGGATGGGGGGGAGAGATTAATAGACTACCTGGATGGGGGAGAGATTAATAGACTACCTGGATGGGGAGAGAGATTAATAGACTACCTGGATGGGGATGGGGGAGAGATTAATAGACTACCTGGATGGGGGAGAGATTAATAGACTACCTGGATGGGGATGGGGAGAGATTAATAGACTACCTGGATGGGGGAGAGAGATTAATAGACTACCTGGATGGGGAGAGAGATTAATAGACTACCTGGATGGGGATGGGGGAGAGAGATTAATAGACTACCTGGATGGGGAGAGAGATTAATAGACTACCTGGATGGGGAGTAACCTGTGGGGAGAGATTAATAGACTACCTGGATGGGGGGAGAGATTAATAGACTACCTGGATGGGGATGGGGAGAGAGATTAATAGACTACCTGGATGGGGGAGAGATTAATAGACTACCTGGATGGGGGAGAGAGATTAATAGACTACCTGGATGGGGGAGAGAATTAATAGACTACCTGGATGGGGGAGAGATTAATAGACTACCTGGATGGGGAGAGAGATTAATAGACTACCTGGATGGGGGGAGAGAGATTAATAGACTACCTGGATGGGGGAGAGATTAATAGACTACCTGGATGGGGGAGAGAGATTAATAGACTACCTGGATGGGGAGAGAGATTAATAGACTACCTGGATGGGGGAGAGAGATAGACTACCTGGATGGGGAGAGAGATTAATAGACTACCTGGATGGGGATGGGGAGAGAGATTAATAGACTACCTGGATGGGGATGGGGGAGAGAGATTAATAGACTACCTGGATGGGGATGGGGAGAGAGATTAATAGACTACCTGGATGGGGATGGGGAGAGAGATTAATAGACTACCTGGATGGGGAAGATTAATGGACTACCTGGATGGGGGAGAGATTAATAGACTACCTGGATGGGGGAGAGATTAATAGACTACCTGGATGGGGATGGGGAGAGATTAATAGACTACCTGGATGGGGGAGAGATTAATAGACTACCTGGATGGGGGAGAGATTAATAGACTACCTGGATGGGGGGAGAGATTAATAGACTACCTGGATGGGGAGAGATTAATAGACTACCTGGATGGGGGGAGAGATTAATAGACTACCTGGATGGGGAGAGATTAATAGGCTACCTGGATGGGGAGAGAGATTAATAGACTACCTGGATGGGGGGGGAGAGATTAATAGACTACCTGGATGGGGGAGAGATTAATAGACTACCTGGATGGGGAGAGAGATTAATAGACTACCTGGATGGGGATGGGAGAGATTAATAGACTACCTGGATGGGAGAGAGTTAACAGACTACCTGGATGGGGGAGAGAGATTAATAGACTACCTGGATGAGAGAGATTAATAGACTACCTGGATGGGGAGAGATTAATAGACTACCTGGATGGGGGGGAGAGATTAATAGACTACCTGGATGGGAGAGAGATTAATAGACTACCTGGATGGGGAGAGATTAATAGACTACCTGGATGGGGGGAGAGATTAATAGACTACCTGGATGGGGATGGGGAGAGATATAGACTACCTGGATGGGGATGGGGAGAGAGATTAATAGACTACCTGGATGGGGAGAGAGATTAATAGACTACCTGGATGGGGATGGGGGAGAGATTAATAGACTACCTGGATGGGGAGAGAGATTAATAGACTACCTGGATGAGGATGGGAGAGAGATTAATAGACTACCTGGATGGGAGAGAGATTAATAGACTACCTGGATGGGAAGAAGACTACCGGATGGGGAGAGATTAATAGACTACCTGGATGGGGATGGGGAGAGAGATTAATAGACTACCTGGATGGGGAGAGAGATTAATAGACTACCTGGATGGGGGAGAGATTAATAGACTACCTGGATGGGGAGAGATTAATAGACTACCTGGATGGGGAGAGAGATTAATAGACTACCTGGATGGGGATGGGGAGAGAGATTAATAGACTACCTGGATGGGGAGAGAGATTAATAGACTACCTGGATGGGGAGAGAGATTAATAGACTACCTGGATGGGGATGGGGGAGAGATTAATAGACTACCTGGATGGGGAGAGAGATTAATAGACTACCTGGATGGGGAGAGATTAATAGACTACCTGGATGGGGAGGGAGAGATTAACAGACTACCTGAGGGATGGGGAGAGATTAATAGACTACCTGGATGGGGAGAGATTAATAGACTACCTGGATGGGGATGGGGGAGAGATTAATAGACTACCTGGATGGGGATGGGGAGAGGATTAATAGACTACCTGGATGGGGAGAGATTAATAGACTACCTGGATAGATGGGGGAGAGATTAATAGACTACCGTGGGGAGAGGAGAGATTAATAGACTACCTGGATGGGGAGAGATTAATAGACTACCTGATGGATGGGGAGAGATTAATAGACTACCTGGATGGGGGAGAGATTAATAGACTACCTGGATGGGGATGGGAGAGATTAATAGACTACCTGGATGGGGAGAGATTAATAGACTACCTGGATGGGGGAGAGAGATTAATAGACTACCTGGATGGGGAGAGAGATTAATAGACTACCTGGATGGGGAGGAGATTAATAGACTACCTGGATGGGGGAGAGATTAATAGACTACCTGGATGAGGGAGAGAGATTAATAGACTACCTGGATGGGGATGGGGAGAGATTAATAGACTACCTGGATGGGGAGAGAGATTAATAGACTACCTGGATGGGGATGGGAGAGAGATTAATAGACTACCTGGATGGGGAGAGATTAATAGACTACCTGGATGGGGTGGGGAGATTAATAGACTACCTGGATGGGGAGAGAGATTAATAGACTACCTGGATGGGGAGAGAGATTAATAGACTACCTGGATGGGGGAGAGAGATTAATAGACTACCTGGATGGGGGGGGAGAGAGATTAATAGACTACCTGGATGGGGAGAGATTAATAGACTACCTGGATGGGGAGAGAGATTAATAGACTACCTGGATGGGGAGAGATTAATAGACTACCTGGATGGGGAGAGATTAATAGACTACCTGGATGGGGAGAGAGATTAATAGACTACCTGGATGGGGGCTGAGGAGAGATTAATAGACTACCTGGTGGGGATGGGGAGAGAGGATTAATAGACTACCTGGATGGGGGAGAGAGATTAATAGACTACCTGGATGGGGAGAGAGATTAATAGACTACCTGGATGGGAGAGATTAATAGACTACCTGGATGGGGGAGAGATTAATAGACTACCTGGATGGGAGAGAGATTAATAGACTACCTGGATGGGGGGAGAGAGATTAGATAGACTACCTGGATGGGGAGAGATTAATAGACTACCTGGATGGGGAGAGAGATAGAGGATGGAGATTAATAGACTACCTGGATGGGGAGAGAGATTAATAGACTACCTGGATGGGGATGGGGGAGAGATTAATAGACTACCTGGATGGGATGGGGAGAGAGATTAATAGACCACCTGGATGGGGATGGGGGAGAGATTAACAGACTACCTGGATGGGGATGGGGAGATTAATAGACTACCCGGATGAGGAGGAGATTAATAGACTACCTGGATGGGGGAGAGAGATTAATAGACTACCTGGATGGGGAAGAGAGATTAATAGACTACCTGGATGGGGGAGAGATTAATAGACTACCTGGATGGGGGAGGGAGATTAATAGACTACTGGGATGGGGAGAGATTGGAAAGACTACCTGGATGGGAGAGAGATAATAGACTACCTGGATGGGGAGAGAGATTAATAGACTACCTGGGATGGGGATGAGAGATTAATAGACTACCTGGATGGGGGAGAGATTAATAGACTACCTGGATGGGGAGAGAGATTAATAGACTACCTGGATGGGGATGGGGAGAGAGATTAATAGACTACCTGGATGGGGAGAGAGATTAACAGACTACCTGGATGGGGGGGGAGAGATTAATAGACTACCTGGATGGGGAGAGAGATTAACAGACTACCTGGATGGGGAGAGAGATTAATAGACTACCTGGATGGGAGAGATTAATAGACTACCTGGATGGGGAGAGGGATTAATAGACTACCTGGATGGGGAGAGAGATTAATAGACTACCTGGATGGGGGGAGAGATTAAGACTACCTGGATGGGGAGAGATTAATAGACTACCTGGATGGGGAGAGAGATTAATAGACTACCTGGATGGGGAGAGATTAATAGACTACCTGGATGGGGGGAGAGATTAATAGACTACCTGGATGGGGATGGAGAGATTAATAGACTACCTGGATGAGGGAGAGAGATTAATAGACTACCTGGATGGGGATGGGAGAGATTAATAGGCTACCTGGATGGGGAGAGAGATTAATAGACTACCTGGATGGGGAGAGAGATTGAATAGACTACCTGGATGGAGATTATAGACTACCTGGATGGGGAGGAGAGATTAATAGACTACCTGGATGGGGAGAGAGATTAATAGACTACCTGGATGGGGATGGGGAGAGATTAATAGACTACCTGGATGGGGAAGATGGACACCGGATGGGGGAGAGAGATTAATAGACTACCTGGATGGGGATGGGGGAGAGATTAATAGACTACCTGGATGGGAGAGAGATTAATAGACTACCTGGATGGGGAGAGAGATTAATAGACTACCTGGATGGGGAGGGAGATTAATAGACTACCTGGATGGGAGAGATAGTAATAGACTACCTGGATGGGGAGGGAGAGAGATTAATAGACTACCTGGATGGGGATGAGAGATTAATAGACTACCTGGATGGAGAGAGATTAATAGACTACCTGGATGGGGATGGGGAGAGAGATTAATAGACTACCTGGATGGGGAGTAAATGATGGGAGATTCAAAGACTACCTGGATGGGATGGGGGAGAGATTAATAGACTACCTGGATGGGGAGAGAGATTAATAGACTACCTGGATGGGGAGAGAGATTAATAGACTACCTGGATGGGGAGAGATTAATAGACTACCTGGATGGGGAGAGATTAATAGACTACCTGGATGGGGAGAGAGATTAATAGACTACCTGGATGGGGAGAGATTAACAGACTACCCGGGATGGGGGGAGAGATTAATAGACTACCTGGATGGGGAGAGATTAATAGACTACCTGGATGGGGAGAGAGAGATTAATAGACTACCTGGATGGGGATGGGGAGAGAGATTAATAGACTACCTGGATGGGGAAGAGAGATTAATAGACTACCTGGATGGGGGGGGAGAGATTAATAGACTACCTGGATGGGGATGGGGAGAGATTAATAGACTACCTGGATGGGGGAGAGAGATTATTAGAAACTACCTGATGGGTAAGACTACCTGGATGGGGGAGAGAGATTAATAGACTACCTGGATGGGGATGGGGAGAGATTAATAGACTACCTGGGGATGGGGAGAGATTAATAGACTACCTGGATGGGGATGGGGAGAGAGATTAATAGACTACCTGGATGGGGGAGAGATTAACAGACTACCTGGATGGGGATGGGGAGAGATTAAAGACACCTGGATGGGGAGAGATATAGACTACCTGGAGGGGAGAGAATGACTATGGATGGGAGAGATTAATAGACTACCTGGATGGGGATGGGGAGAGATTAATAGACTACCTGGATGGGGATGGGGAGAGAGATTAATAGACTACCTGGATGGGGAGAGAGATTAATAGACTACCTGGATGGGGAGAGAGATTAATAGACTACCTGGATGGGGAGGATTTAGACTACCTGGATGGGGGGGAGAGATTAATAGACTACCTGGATGGGTGGGGAGAGATTAATAGACTACCTGGATGGGGGAGAGATTAATAGACTACCTGGATGGGGATGGAGAGATTAATAGACTACCTGGATGGGGAGAGATTAATAGACTACCTGGATGGGGGGAGAGAGATTAATAGACTACCTGGATGGGGGAGAGATTAATAGACTACCTGGATGGGGAGAGAGATTAATAGACTACCTGGATGGGGGAGAGATTAAAGGACTACCTGGATGGGGGAGAGATTAATAGACTACCTGGATGGGAGGTGAGAATTAACTACCTGGATGAGGATGGGGAGTGAACAGACTACCTGGATGGGGGAGGGGAGAGATTAACAGACTACCTGGATGGGAAGGGGAGAGATTAATAGACTACCTGGATGAGGGGATGGGGGAGAGATTAACAGACC
Organism: Salmo salar; assembly: GCF_905237065.1. NCBI lineage: Eukaryota > Metazoa > Chordata > Actinopteri > Salmoniformes > Salmonidae > Salmo > Salmo salar. The sequence continues at coordinate 59,397,359 of NC_059462.1, read as the reverse complement.
ACCCGGGATGGGGAGAGAGATTAATAGACTACCTGGATGGGGATGGGAGAGAGATTAATAGACTACCTGGATGGGGGAGAGATTAATAGACTACCTGGATGGGGGAGAGATTAATAGACTACCTGGATGGGGGAGAGATTAATAGACTACCTGGGGAGAGAGAGAGATAATAGACTACCTGGATGGGGAGAGATTAATAGACTACCTGGATGGGGGAGAGATTAATAGACTACCTGGATGGGGGAGAGATTAATAGACTACCTGGATGGGGGAGAGATTAATAGACTACCTGGATGGGGATGGGGGAGAGATTAATAGACTACCTGGATGGGGAGAGAGATTAATAGACTACCTGGATGGGAGAGATTAATAGACTACCTGGATGGGGAGGGGAGAATTAATAGACTACCTGGGGGATGGGGAGAGATTAATAGACTACCTGGATGGGGAGAGATAATAAATAGACTACCTGGATGGGGATGGGGAGAGATTAATAGACTACCTGGATGGGGAAAGGAGAGATTAATAGACTACCTGGATGGGGGAGAGATTAATAGACTACCTGGATGGGGAGAAATCGAGGGGAGAGATTAACAGACTACCTGGATGGGGAGAGATTAATAGACTACCTGGATGGGGAGAGAGATTAATAGACTACCTGGATGGGGATGAGAGAGAGAAAGAGGAGAGATTAATAGAACCACCCGGATGTAGGAGAGAGAAACAGGTGTAGAACAAGATACCGGATGGGGATGAGAAGATTAACAGAACTACCTGGATGGGGAGAGATTAATAGACACCGGATATGGAGAGAGATTATAGAGTACCTGGATGGGGAGAGATTAATAGACTACCTGGGATGGGATGGGGGAGAGATTGACGAAAGACTACCTGTATGGGGGGAGAGAGATTAATAGACTACCTGGATGGGTGAGGAGGGTAAAGATAAGACTACTGGATGTGGGGAGGAAATTAATAGACTACCTGGATGGGAGAGAGATTAATAGACTACCTGGATGGGGATGGGGGAGAGAGATTAATAGACTACCTGGATGGGGGAGAGAGATTAATAGACTACCTGGATGGGGAGAGATTAATAGACTACCTGGATGGGGAGAGAGATTAATAGACTACCCGGATGGGGGAGATAAAACACCTGGATGGGGGAGAGATTAATAGACTACCTGGATGGATGGGGAGAGAGATTAATAGACTACCTGAGGGATGGGGAGAGAATTAATAGACTACCTGGATGGGGAGGGAGAGATTAATAGACTACCTGGATGGGGATGGGGAGAGATTAATAGACTACCTGGATGGGGAGGGAGAGATTAATAGACTACCTGGATGGGGATGGGGAGAGATTAATAGACTACCTGGATGGGGAGGAGGGAGAGAGATTAACAGACTACCTGGATGGGGGAGAGATTAATAGACTACCTGGATGGGGGAGAGATTAATAGACTACCTGGATGGGAGAGATTAATAGACTACCTGGATGGGGAGAGAGATTAATAGAGTACCTGGATGGGGAGAGATTAATAGACTACCTGGATGGGGATGGAGAGATTAATAGACTACCTGGATGGGGATGGGGGAGAGAGATTAATAGACTACCTGGATGGGGATGGAGAGATTAATAGACTACCTATGGATGGGGAGAGAGATTAATAGACTACCTGGGATGGAGGGAGAGATTAGTAGACTACCTGGATGGGGATGGGGAGAGATTAATAGACTACCTGGATGGGGATGGGGAGAGAGATTAATAGACTACCTGGATGGGGATGGGGAGAGATTAATAGACTACCTGGATGGGGAGAGAGATTAATAGACTACCTGGATGGGATGGGGAGAGATTAATAGACCACCTGGATGGGGGAGAGATTAATAGACTACCTGGATGGGGATGGGGAGAGATTAACAGACTACCTGGATGGGGAGATAGTGGTGGGGAGAGAGATTAACAGACTACCTGGATGGGGAGAGATTAATAGACTACCTGGATGGGGGGGATGGGGAGAGGGATTAATAGACTACCTGGATGGGAGAGATTAATAGACTACCTGGATGGGGAGAGAGTAATAGACAGAGGGGAGAGATTAATAGACTACCTGGATGGGGGGAGAGATTAATAGACTACCTGGATGGGGAGGAGAGATTAATAGGCTACCTGGATGGGAGAGATTAATAGACTACCTGGAGGGATGGGGAGAGAGATTAATAGACTACCTGGATGGGGAGAGATTAATAGACTACCTGGATGGATGGGAGAGAGATTAATAGACTACCTGGATGGGGATGGGAGAGATTAATAGACTACCTGGATGGGGAGAGAGATTAATAGACTACCTGGATGGGGGAGAGATTAATAGACTACCTGGATGGGGATGGGGAGAGAGATTAATAGACCACCTGTATGGAGGAGAGAGATTAATAGACTACCTGGATGGGGGAGATTAATAGACTACCTGGATGGGGAGAGTAAATACTACCTGGATGGGGATGGGGGAGAGATTAATATACTACCTGGAGAGGATGGGGAGAGAGATTAATAGACTACCTGGATGGGGGGGGAGAGAGATTAATAGACTACCTGGATGGGGATGGGGAGAGAGATTAATAGACACCTGGAGGGGAATGGGGAGAGATTAATAGACTACCTGGATGGGGATGGGGGAGAGATTAATAGACTACCTGGATGGGGGAGAGAGATTAATAGACTACCTGGATGGGGATGGGGGGGGAGAGATTAATAGACTACCTGGATGGGGGAGAGAGATTAATAGACTACCTGGATGGGGATGGGGAGAGATTAATAGACTACCTGGATGGGGGAGATGGAGAATAGACACTGGATGGGGAGAGATATAGACACGGATGGGAGAGATTAATAGACTACCTGGATGGGGATGTGGAGAGAGATTAATGACTACCTGGATGGGGGAGAGATTAATAGACTACCTGGATGGGGAGGAGAGATTAATAGACTACCTGGATGGGGAGAGATTAATAGACTACCTGGATGGGGAGAGAGATTAGTAGACTACCTGGATGGGGGAGAGAGATTAATAGACTACCTGGATGGGGAGAGAGATTAATAGACTACCTTGGGATGGGGAGAGAGATTAATAGACTACCTGGATGGGGATGGGGGAGAGAGATTAATAGACTACCTGGATGGGGAGAGAGATTAATAGACTACCTGGGGGATGGGGAGAGAGATTAATAGACTACCTGGATGGGATGGGGGAGAGATTAAAGAACTACCTGGTGGATGGGGAGAGAGAGAACTACCTGGATGGGAGAGAATAATAGACACCTGGATGGGATGGGGGGGGAGAGATTAATAGACTACCTGGATGGGAGAGAGAGAGATTAATAGACTACCTGGATGGGGAGGGAGATAATAGACTACCTGGATGGGGAGAGATTAATAGACTACCTGGATGGGGAGAGAGATTAATAGACTACCTGGATGGGGAAGAGAGATTAATAGACTACCTGGATGGGGAGGGAGAGATTAATAGACTACCTGGATGGGGGAGAGAAATAGATACCGGAGAGAGATTAATAGACTACCTGGATGGGGAGAGAGATTATAGACTACCTGGATGGGGATGGGGAGAGATTAATAGACTACCTGGATGGGGAGAGATTAAAGACTACCTGGATGGGGAGGGGGAGATTAATAGACTACCTGGATGGGGAGAGAGATTAATAGACTACCTGGATGGGGAGGGGAGAGATTAATAGACTACCTGGATGGGAAGAGTATAGACTACCTGATGGGGGAGAGATTAATAGACTACCTGGGATGGGGAGGGGGAGAGATTAATAGACTACCTGGATGGGAGAGATTAATAGACTACCTGGGATGAGAGATTAATAGACTACCCGGATGGGGAGGAAGACACCTGGATGGAGAGATAAGACTACCTGAAGGAGAGAATAATAGACTACCTGGGGATGGGGAGAGATTAATAGACTACCTGGATGGGGGAGAGATTAATAGACTACCTGTGGGGATGGGGGGAGAGATTAATAGACTACCTGGATGGGGGAGAGAGATTAATAGACTACCTGGATGGGGGAATGGATGGGGAGAGAGATTAATAGACTACCTGGATGGGAGGGGGAGAGAGATTAATAGACTACCTGGATGGGGAGAGAGATTAACAGACTACCTGGATGGGGGAGAGATTAATAGACTACCTGGATGGGGGGGGGAGATTTAAAGACTACCGATGGAGAGATTAATAGACTACCTGGATGGGGGGGAGAACTACCTGGATGAGAGAGATTAATAGACCTGGATGAGGGAGAGATTAAACCGGAGTGAGAGAGATTAACAGACTACCTGGATGGGGTGGGAGAGAGATTAATAGACTACCTGGATGGGGAGAGAGATTAATAGACTACCTGGATGGGGATGGGGAGAGAGATTAATAGACTACCTGGATGGGGAGGGGAGAGATTAATAGACTACCTGGATGGGGAGGGGGAGAGATTAATAGACTACCTGGATGGGGAGAGAGATTAATAGACTACCTGGATGGGGATGGGGAGAGAGATTAATAGACTACCTGGATGGGGAGAGAGATTAATAGACTACCTGGATGGGGAGTTAATAGACCTGGGGGGGAGGGAGAGATTAATAGACTACCTGGATGGGGATGGGGAGAGATAGGGAATAGACTACCTGGATGGGGAGAGAGATTAATAGACTACCTGGATGGGGAGGAGAGATTAATAGACTACCTGGATGGGGAGAGGTGAGAGACTACCTGGATGGGGGAGAGATTAATAGACTACCTGGATGGGGATGAGAGATAGAACCTGGATGAGGAATAGACTACCTGGATGGGAGAGGATAATAGAAGATGGGGATGAGAGAAGATAAAAGAGAGTAAGACTACCTGGGATGAGATATATAGACTACCTGGATGAGAGGGACACCTGGAGAGAGATTGACTACCTGGATGGGGGAGAGATTAATAGACTACCTGGATGGGGATGGAGAGATTAATAGACTACCTGGATGGGGAGAGAGATTAATAGACTACCTGGATGGGGAGAGAGATTAATAGACTACCTGGATGGGGATGGGGAGAGATTAATAGACTACCTGGATGGGAGGAGAGAGATTAATAGACTACCTGGATGGGGAGAGATTAATAGACTACCTGGATGGGGAGAGATTAATAGACTACCTGGATGGGAGAGATATGACACTGGGATGGGGAGAGATTAATAGACTACCTGGATGGGGGAGAGAGATTAATAGACTACCTGGATGGGGAGGGGAGAGATTAATAGACTACCTGGATGGGGGGAGAGATTAATAGACTACCTGGATGGGGAGGAGAGATTAATAGACTACCTGGATGGGGAGAGAGATTAATAGACTACCTGGATGGGGAGGGAGAGATTAATAGACTACCTGGATGGGGAGAGAGATTAATAGACTACCTGGATGGGGGAGAGAGATTAATAGACTACCTGGATGGGGAGAGAGATTAATAGACTACCTGGATGGGGGAGAGATTAATAGACTACCTGGATGGGGATGGGGAGAGATTAATAGACTACCTGGATGGGGAGAGAGATTAATAGACTACCTGGATGGGGATGGGGAGAGATTAATAGACTACCTGGATGGGGAGAGAGACTTAATAGACTACCTGGATGGGAGAGAGATTAATAGACTACCTGGATGGGGGAGGAGATTAATAGACACCTGGATGGGGAGAGATTAATAGACTACCTGGATGGGGGAGAGATTAATAGACTACCTGGATGGGGAGAGAGATTAATAGACTACCTGGATGGGGGGAGAGATTAATAGACTACCTGGATGGGGGAGAGAGATTAATAGACTACCTGGATGGATGGGGAGAGAGATTAATAGACTACCTGGATGGGGAGGAGAGACAGTAGACTACCTGGATGGGAGGGGGAGAGATTAATAGACTACCTGGATGGGGATGGGGAGAGATTAATAGACTACCTGGATGGGGGAGAGAGAGATTAATAGACTACCTGGATGGGGATGGGGGGAGAGATTAATAGACTACCTGGATGGGGAGAGAGATTAATAGACTACCTGGATGGGGAGGGGAGAGATTAATAGACTACCTGGATGGGGAGAGAGATTAATAGACCACCTGGATGGGGATGGGGAGAGATTAATAGACTACCTGGATGGGGATGGAGAGATTAATAGACTACCTGGATGGGGATGGGGAGAGAGATTAATAGACTACCTGGATGGGGATGGGGGAGAGAGATTAATAGACTACCTGGATGGGGAGAGATTAATAGACTACCTGGATGGGGGAGAGATTAATAGACTACCTGGATGGGGGAGAGATTAATAGACTACCTGGATGGGGGAGAGATTAATAGACTACCTGGATGGGGATAGGGAGAGATTAATAGACTACCTGGATGGGGGGGGAGAGAGATTAATAGACTACCTGGATGGGGGGAGAGATTAATAGACTACCTGGATGGGGAGAGAGATTAATAGACTACCTGGATGGGAGATAGGGGGAGATTAATAGACTACCTGGATTGGATGGGGATGGGGAGAGAGATTAATAGACTACCTGGATGGGGAGAGAGATTAATAGACTACCTGGATGGGGAGAGATTAATAGACTACCTGGATGGGGAGAGGATTATAGACTACCTGGATGGGGAGGAGAGAGATTAATAGACTACCTGGATGGGGAGAGAGATAATAGACTACCTGGATGGGGGAGAGATTAATAGACTACCTGGATGGGGATGGGAGAGAGATTAATAGACTACCTGGATGGGGAGAGAGATTAATAGACTACCTGGATGGGGAGAGATTAATAGACTACTGATGGGGGAGAGATTAATAGACTACCTGGATGGGGGAGAGATTAATAGACTACCTGGATGGGGTGGGGAGAGAGATTAATAGACTACCTGGATGGGGATGGGAGAGATTAATAGACTACCTGGATGGGGATGGGAGAGATTAATAGACTACCTGGATGGGGAGAGATAGGATGGGGAGAGAATAATAGACTACCTGGATGGGGAGGGAGAGAGATTAATAGACTACCTGGATGGGGAGAGAGATTAATAGACTACCTGGATGGGGATGAGAGAGATTAATAGACTACCTGGATGGGGATGGGGAGAGAGATTAATAGACTACCTGGATGGGGAGAGATTAATAGACTACCTGGATGGGGAGAGATAAAGACCACCGGATGTGGGGAGAGATTAATAGACTACCTGGATGGGGAGAGAGATTAATAGACTACCTGGATGGGGAGAGATTAATAGACTACCTGGATGGGGATGGGGGGAGAGATTAATAGACTACCTGGATGAGGGAGAGAGATTAATAGACTACCTGGATGGGGGAGAGATTAATAGACTACCTGGATGGGGGGGAGAGATTAATAGACTACCTGGATGGGGAGGGAGAGATTAATAGACTACCTGGATGGGGAGAGATTGATAGACTACCTGGATGGGGGAGAGATTAATAGACTACCTGGATGGGGATGGGGGGAGAGAGATTAATAGACTACCTGGATGGGGGAGAGAGATTAATAGACTACCTGGATGGGGAGAGATTAATAGACTACCTGGATGGGGGAGAGATTAATAGACTACCTGGATGGGGAGAGAGATTAATAGACTACCTGGATGGGGATGGAGAGATTAATAGACTACCTGGATGGGGAGAGAGATTAATAGACTACCTGGATGGGGATGGGGAGTTTAATAGACTACCTGGATGGGGATGGGGAGAGATATAGATAGACTACCTGGATGGGGATGGGAGAGAGATTAATAGACTACCTGGATGGGGAGGGAGAGATTAATAGACTACCTGGATGGGGGAGAGAGATTAATAGACTACCTGGATGATGGGGGGGAGAGATTAATAGACTACCTGGATGGGGATGGGGAGAGAGATTAATAGACTACCTGGATGGGGAGAGAGATTAATAGACTACCTGGATGGGGGGAGAGATTAATAGACTACCTGGATGGGGATGGGGAGAGATTAATAGACTACCTGGATGGGGAGAGAGATTAATAGACTACCTGGATGGGGAGGAGAGATTAATAGACTACCTGATGGGATGGGGAGAGATTAATAGACTACCTGGATGGGATGGGGGAGAGATTAATAGACTACCTGGATGGGGAGGGGGAGAGAGATTAATAGACTACCTGGATGGGGATGGGGAGAGATTAATAGACTACCTGGGGATGGGGAGAGAGATTAATAGACTACCTGGATGGGGATGGGGGAGAGATTAATAGACTACCTGGATGGGGAGAGAGATTAATAGACTACCTGGATGGGGATGGGGAGAGATTAATAGACTACCTGGATGGGGATGGGGGAGAGATTGATAGACTACCTGGATGGGGGAGAGATTAATAGACTACCTGGATGGGGGGAGAGAGATTAATAGACTACCTGGATGGGGGAGAGATTAATAGACTACCTGGATGGGGGGAGAGAGATTAATAGACTACCTGGGGATGGGGAGAGATTAATAGACTACCTGGATGGGGAGAGAGATTAATAGACTACCTGGAGGGGATGGGGAGAGAGATTAATAGACTACCTGGATGGGGGAGAGATTAATAGACTACCTGGATGGGGATGGGGGAGAGATTAATAGACTACCTGGATGGGGAGAGAGATTAATAGACTACCTGGATGGGGGAGAGATTAATAGACTACCTGGATGGGGAGAGATTAATAGACTACCTGGATGGGGAGAGAGAGATTAATAGACTACCTGGATGGGGAGAGAGATTAATAGACTACCTGGATGGGGAGAGAGATTAATAGACTACCTGGATGGGGAGAGAGATTAATAGACTACCTGGATGGGGATGAGGAGATTAATAGACTACCTGGATGGGGGAGAGATTAATAGACTACCTGGATGGGGGGAGAGATTAATAGACTACCTGGATGGGGAGAGAGATTAATAGACTACCTGGATGGGGAGAGAGATTAATAGACTACCTGGATGGGGAGAGAGATTAATAGACTACCTGGATGGGGAGAGATTAATAGACTACCTGGATGGGGAGAGAAGTAGACTACCTGGATGGGGAGAGAGATTAATAGACTACCTGGATGGGGGAGAGATTAATAGACTACCTGGATGGGGGAGAGATTAATAGACTACCTGGATGGGGATAGGGAGAGAGATTAATAGACTACCTGGATGGGGATGGGGAGAGAGATTAATAGACTACCTGGATGGGGAGAGAGATTAATAGACTACCTGGATGGGGGAGAGAGATTAATAGACTACCTGGATGGGGGATGGGGAGAGAGATTAATAGACTACCTGGATGGGGAGGTAGACTACCTGGATGGGGAGAGAGATTAATAGACTACCTGGATGGGGGAGAGATTAATAGACTACCTGGATGGGGATGGGAGAGATTAATAGACTACCTGGATGGGGGAGAGAGATTAATAGACTACCTGGATGGGGATGGGGAGAGATTAATAGACTACCTGGATGGGGGGGAGAGATTAATAGACTACCTGGATGGGGGAGAGATTAATAGACTACCTGGATGGGAGGAGAGATTAATAGACTACCTGGATGGGGATGGGGGAGAGAGATTAATAGACTACCTGGATGGGGGGAGAGAGATTAATAGACTACCTGGATGGGGAGAGATTAATAGACTACCTGGATGGGGAGAGATTAATAGACTACCTGGATGGGGAGAGAGATTAATAGACTACCTGGATGGGGAGAGAGATTAATAGACTACCTGGATGGGGGGGAGAGATTAATAGACTACCTGGATGGGGAGAGAGATTATGAGACTACCTGGATGGGGGGAGAGATTAATAGACTACCTGGATGGGGGATGGGGGGAGATTAATAGACTACCTGGATGGGGGAGAGATTAATAGACTACCTGGATGGGGATGGGGAGAGATTAATAGACTACCTGGATGGGAGAGATTAATAGAGCTACCTGGATGGGGATGGGGGAGAGATTAATAGACTACCTGGATGGGGAGAGAGATTAATAGACTACCTGGATGGGGAGAGAGATTAATAGACTACCTGGATGGGGATGGGAGAGATTAATAGACTACCTGGATGGGGAGAGAGATTAATAGACTACCTGGATGGGGAGAGAGATTAATAGACTACCTGGATGGGGGAGAGATTAATAGACTACCTGGATGGGGATGGGAGAGAGATTAACAGACTACCTGGATGGGGGAGAGATTAATAGACTACCTGGATGGGGGGAGAGATTAATAGACTACCTGGATGGGGGAGAGATTAATATACTACCCGGATGGGGATGGGGGAGAGATTAATATACTACCTGGAAGGATGGGGAGAGAGATTAATAGACTACCTGGATGGGGATGGGGGAGAGAGATTAATAGACTACCTGGATGGGGATGGGGGAGAGAGATTAATAGACTTCCTGGATGGGGATGGGGGAGAGAGATTAATAGACTACCTGGATGGGGAGAGAGATTAATAGACTACCTGGATGGGGATGGGGGAGAGATTAATAGACTACCTGGATGGGGAGAGAGATTAATTGACTACCTGGATGGGGATGGGGGAGAGATTAATAGACTACCTGGATGGGGGGAGAGATTAATAGACCACCTGGATGGGGATGGGGGAGAGATTAATAGACTACCTGGATGGGGATGAGGGAGAGAGATTAATAGACTACCTGGATGGGGGAGAGATTAATAGACTACCTGGATGGGAGAGAGATTAATGGACTACCTGGATGGGGGAGAGATTAATAGACTACCTGGATGGGGGGAGAGATTAATAGACTACCTGGATGGGGAGAGATTAATAGACTACCTGGATGGGGATAGGGGAGAGAGATTAATAGACTACCTGGATGGGGAGAGATTAATAGACTACCTGGATGGGGGAGAGATTAATAGACTACCTGGGATGGGATGGGAGAGAGATTAATAGACTACCTGGATGGGGAGAGATTAATAGACTACCTGGATGGGGAGAGATTAATAGACTACCTTGATGGGGATGGGGGAGAGAGATTAATAGACTACCTGGATGGGGAGAGAGATTAATAGACTACCTGGATGGGGAGAGATTAATAGACTACCTTGATGGGGAGAGGGATTAATAGACTACCTGGATGGGGAGAGAGATTAATAGACTACCTGGATGGAGGAGAGAGATTAATAGACTACCTGGATGGGGAGAGATTAATAGACTACCTGGATGGGGAGAGAGATTAATAGACTACCTGGATGGGGAGAGATTAATAGACTACCTGGATGGGGAGAGAGATTAATAGACTACCTGGATGAGGAGAGAGATTAATAGACTACCTGGATGGGGGAGAGAGATTAATAGACTACCTGGATGGGGATGGGGGAGAGAGATTAATAGACTACCTGGATGGGGATGGGGGAGAGAGATTAATAGACTACCTGGATGGGGAGAGAGATTAATAGACTACCTGGATGGGGATGGGGGAGAAAGATTAATAGACTACCTGGATGGGGATGGGGGAGAGAGATTAATAGACTACCTGTATGGGGATGGGGGAGAGATTAATAGACTACCTGGATGGGGATGGGGGAGAGATTAATAGACTACCTGGATGGGGGAGAGATTAATAGACTACCTGGATGGGGATGGGGGAGAGAGATTAATAGACTACCTGGATGGGGAGAGAGATTAATAGACTACCTGGATGGGGAGAGATTAATAGGCTACCTGGATGGGGATGGGGGAGAGATTAATAGACTACCTGGATGGGGATGGGGGAGAGAGATTAATAGACTACCTGGATGGGGAGAGAGATTAATAGACTACCTGGACGGGGAGAGAGATTAATAGACTACCTGGATGGGGAGAGGGATTAATAGACTACCTGGATGGGGAGAGAGATTAATAGACTACCTGGATGGGGGAGTGAGATTAATAGACTACCTGGATGGGGAGAGATTAATAGACTACCTGGATGGGGAGAGAGATTAATAGACTACCTGGATGGGGAGAGATTAATAGACTACCTGGATGGGGAGAGAGATTAATAGACTACCTGGATGGGGAGAGAGATTAATAGACTACCTGGATGGGGAGAGATTAATAGACTACCTGGATGGGGAGAGAGATTAATAGACTACCTGGATGGGGAGAGAGATTAATAGACTACCTGGATGGGGGAGAGAGATTAATAGACTACCTGGATGGGGATAGGGATAGAGATTAATAGGCTACCTGGATGGGGGAGAGAGATTAATAGACTACCTGGATGGGGATGGGGGAGAGAGATTAATAGACTACCTGGATGGGAGAGAGATTAATAGACTACCTGGATGGGAGAGAGATTAATAGACTACCTGGATGGGGGAGAGATTAATAGACTACCTGGATGGGGAGAGAGATTAATAGACTACCTGGATGGGGGGGAGAGATTAATAGACTACCTGGATGGGGAGAGAGATTAATAGACTACCTGGATGGGGATGGGGGAGAGAGATTAATAGACTACCTGGATGGGGAGGAGAGATTAATAGACTACCTGGATGGGGGAGAGATTAATAGACTACCTGGATGGGGATGGGGGAGAGATTAATAGACTACCTGGATGGGGAGAGAGATTGTGAGACTACCTGGATGGGGATGGGAGAGAGATTAATAGACTACCTGGATGGGGAGAGAGATTAATAGACTACCTGGATGGGGGGAGAGATTAATAGACTACCTGGATGGGGATGGGGAGAGATTAATAGACTACCTGGATGGGGGAGAGAGATTAATAGACTACCTGGATGGGGAGGGGAGAGATTAATAGACTACCTGGATGGGGATGGGGAGAGAGATTAATAGACTACCTGGATGGGGATGGGGGAGAGAGATTAATAGACTACCTGGATGGGGATGGGGAGGAATTAGTAGACTACCTGGATGGGGATGGGGGGAGAGATTAATAGACTACCTGGATGGGGAGAGAGATTAATAGACTACCTGGATGGGGAGAGAGATTAATAGACTACCTGGATGGGGATGGGGAGAGAGATTAATAGACTACCTGGATGGGATTGGGGAGAGATTAATAGACTACCTGGATGGGGATGGGGAGAGATTAATAGACTACCTGGATGGGGAGAGATTAATAGACTACCTGGATGGGGATGGGGGAGAGATTAATAGACTACCTGGATGGGGGGAGAGATTAATAGACTACCTGGATGGGGGGAGAGATTAATAGACTACCTGGGATGGGGAGAGAGATTAATAGACTACCTGGATGGGGAGAGAGATTAATAGACTACCTGGATGGGGGAGAGATTAATAGACTACCTGGATGGGGGAGAGATTAATAGACTACCTGGATGGGGAGAGAGATTAATAGACTACCTGGATGGGGATGAGAGATTAATAGACTACCTGGATGGGGATGGGGAGAGAGATTAATAGACTACCTGGATGGGGATGGGGAGAGAGATTAATAGACTACCTGGATGGGGAGAGAGATTAATAGACTACCTGGATGGGGATGGGGAGAGAGATTAATAGACTACCTGGATGGGGGAGGAGAGATTAATAGACTACCTGGATGGGGGATGGGGAGAGAGATTAATAGACTACCTGGATGGGGGGAGAGATTAATAGACTACCTGGATGGGGAGAGAGATTAATAGACTACCTGGATGGGGATGGGGAGAGATTAATAGACTACCTGGATGGGGAGAGAGATTAATAGACTACCTGGGATGGGGAGAGATTAATAGACTACCTGGATGGGGGAGAGATTAATAGACTACCTGGATGGGGTGGGGAGAGATTAATAGACTACCTGGATGGGGATGGGGAGAGATTAATAGACTACCTGGATGGGGATGGGGAGAGAGATTAATAGACTACCTGGATGGGGAGAGAGATTAACAGACTACCTGGATGGGAGAGAGATTAATAGACTACCTGGATGGGGATGGGGAGAGAGATTAATAGACTACCTGGATGGGGAGAGAGATTAATAGACTACCTGGATGGGGATGGGGAGAGATTAATAGACTACCTGGATGGGGGAGAGAGATTAATAGACTACCTGGATGGGGAGGAGAGATTAATAGACTACCTGGATGGGGGGAGAGATTAATAGACTACCTGGATGGGGATGGGGAGAGATTAATAGACTACCTGGATGGGGAGGGGAGAGATTAATAGACTACCTGGATGGGGGGAGAGATTAATAGACTACCTGGATGGGGAGAGAGGATTAATAGACTACCTGGATGGGGGAGAGATTAATAGACTACCTGGATGGGGAGAGAGATTAATAGACTACCTGGATGGGGAGAGAGATTAATAGACTACCTGGATGGGGGAGAGAGATTAATAGACTACCTGGATGGGGGAGAGAGATTAATAGACTACCTGGATGGGGATGGGGAGAGATTAATAGACTACCTGGATGGGGGAGAGAGATTAATAGACTACCTGGATGGGGATGGGGGAGAGAGATTAATAGACTACCTGGATGGGGAGAGAGATTAATAGACTACCTGGATGGGGAGAGATTAATAGGCTACCTGGATGGGGATGGGGGAGAGATTAATAGACTACCTGGATGGGGGGAGAGATTAATAGACTACCTGGATGGGGGAGAGATTAATAGACTACCTGGACGGGGAGAGAGATTAATAGACTACCTGGATGGGGAGAGGGATTAATAGACTACCTGGATGGGGAGAGAGATTAATAGACTACCTGGATGGGGGAGTGAGATTAATAGACTACCTGGATGGGGAGAGATTAATAGACTACCTGGATGGGGAGAGAGAGGATTAATAGACTACCTGGATGGGGGGAGAGATTAATAGACTACCTGGATGGGGAGAGAGATTAATAGACTACCTGGATGGGGAGAGAGATTAATAGACTACCTGGATGGGGAGAGATTAATAGACTACCTGGATGGGGAGAGAGATTAATAGACTACCTGGATGGGGAGAGAGATTAATAGACTACCTGGATGGGGGAGAGAGATTAATAGACTACCTGGATGGGGATAGGGATAGAGATTAATAGGCTACCTGGATGGGGGAGAGAGATTAATAGACTACCTGGATGGGGATGGGGGAGAGAGATTAATAGACTACCTGGATGGGGAGAGAGATTAATAGACTACCTGGATGGGGATGGGAGAGAGATTAATAGACTACCTGGATGGGGATGGGAGAGAGATTAATAGACTACCTGTATGGGGAGAGAGATTAATAGACTACCTGGATGGGGGAGAGATTAACAGACTACCTGGATGGGGATGGGGGAGAGAGATTAATAGACTACCTGGATGGGGGAGAGAGATTAATAGACTACCTGGATGGGGGGAGAGATTAATAGACTACCTGGATGGGGGAGAGATTAATATACTACCCGGATGGGGATGGGGGAGAGATTAATATACTACCTGGATGAGGATGGGGAGAGAGATTAATAGACTACCTGGATGGGGATGGGGGAGAGAGATTAATAGACTACCTGGATGGGGATGGGGGAGAGAGATTAATAGACTTCCTGGATGGGGATGGGGGAGAGAGATTAATAGACTACCTGGATGGGGAGAGAGATTAATAGACTACCTGGATGGGGATGGGGGAGAGATTAATAGACTACCTGGATGGGGAGAGAGATTAATTGACTACCTGGATGGGGATGGGGGAGAGATTAATAGACTACCTGGATGGGGGAAAGATTAATAGACCACCTGGATGGGGATGGGGAGAGATTAATAGACTACCTGGATGGGGGAGAGAGATTAATAGACTACCTGGATGGGGGAGAGATTAATAGACTACCTGGATGGGAGAGAGATTAATGGACTACCTGGATGGGGGGGAGAGATTAATAGACTACCTGGATGGGGGAGAGATTAATAGACTACCTGGATGGGGAGAGATTAATAGACTACCTGGATGGGGATGGGGAGAGATTAATAGACTACCTGGATGGGGGAGAGATTAATAGACTACCTGGATGGGGATGGGGAGAGAGATTAATAGACTACCTGGATGGGGGAGAGATTAATAGACTACCTGGATGGGGAGAGATTAATAGACTACCTTGATGGGGATGGGGAGAGAGATTAATAGACTACCTGGATGGGGAGAGAGATTATGAGAAGACTACCTGGATGGGGAGAGGATTAATAGACTACCTGGATGGGGAGAGAGATTAATAGACTACCTGGATGGGGAGAGAGATTAATAGACTACCTGGATGGGGAGAGATTAATAGACTACCTGGATGGGGAGAGAGATTAATAGACTACCTGGATGGGGAGAGATTAATAGACTACCTGGATGGGGAGAGAGATTAATAGACTACCTGGATGGGGAGAGAGATTAATAGACTACCTGGATGGGGGAGAGAGATTAATAGACTACCTGGATGGGGATGGGAGAGATTAATAGACTACCTGGATGGGGATGGGGGGAGAGATTAATAGACTACCTGGATGGGGAGAGAGATTAATAGACTACCTGGATGGGGATGGGGGAGAGAGATTAATAGACTACCTGGATGGGGATGGGGGAGAGAGATTAATAGACTACCTGGATGGGGAGAGAGATTAATAGACTACCTGGATGGGGATGGGGAGAGATTAATAGACTACCTGGATGGGGGAGAAGATTAATAGACTACCTGGATGGGGATGGGGAGAGATTAATAGACTACCTGGATGGGGAGGAGAGATTAATAGACTACCTGGATGGGGATGGGGAGAGATTAATAGACTACCTGGATGGGGATGGGGGAGAGATTAATAGACTACCTGGATGGGGAGAGAGATTAATAGACTACCTGGATGGGGATGGGGGAGAGATTAATAGACTACCTGGATGGGGAGAGATTAATAGACTACCTGGATGGGGAGAGAGATTAATAGACTACCTGGATGGGGATGGGGAGAGATTAATAGACTACCTGGATGGGGGGAGAGATTAATAGACTACCTGGATGGGGATGGGGAGAGATTAATAGACTACCTGGATGGGGAGAGAGATTAATAGACTACCTGGATGGGGAGAGAGATTAATAGACTACCTGGATGGGGGAGAGAGATTAATAGACTACCTGGATGGGGAGAGAGATTAATAGACTACCTGGATGGGGAGAGAGATTAATAGACTACCTGGATGGGGAGAGAGATTAATAGACTACCTGGATGGGGAGGGAGAGAGATTAATAGACTACCTGGATGGGGATGGGGAGAGAGATTAATAGACTACCTGGATGGGGAGAGAGATTAATAGACTACCTGGATGGGGGGAGAGATTAATAGACTACCTGGATGGGGAGAGATTAATAGACTACCTGGATGGGGATGGGGAGAGAGATTAATAGACTACCTGGATGGGGGAGAGAGATTAATAGACTACCTGGATGGGGGAGAGATTAATAGACTACCTGGATGGGGGGAGAGATTAATAGACTACCTGGATGGGAGAGAGATTAATAGACTACCTGGATGGGGGGAGAGATTAATAGACTACCTGGATGGGGAGAGATTAATAGACTACCTGGATGGGGATGGGGAGAGAGATTAATAGACTACCTGGATGGGGAGAGAGATTAATAGACTACCTGGATGGGGAGAGGGGAGAGATTAATAGACTACCTGGATGGGGGAGAGAGATTAATAGACTACCTGGATGGGGGGAGAGATTAATAGACTACCTGGATGGGGAGAGATTAATAGACTACCTGGATGGGGGAGGAGAGATTAATAGACTACCTGGATGGGGATGGGGGAGAGATTAATAGACTACCTGGATGGGGAGAGAGATTAATAGACTACCTGGATGGGGATGGGGAGAGAGATTAATAGACTACCTGGATGGGGAGGAGAGATTAATAGACTACCTGGATGGGGAGAGAGATTAATAGACTACCTGGATGGGGGAGAGATTAATAGACTACCTGGATGGGGATGGGGGAGAGATTAATAGACTACCTGGATGGGGAGAGAGATTAATAGACTACCTGGATGGGATGGGGAGAGATTAATAGACTACCTGGATGGGGAGAGATTAATAGACTACCTGGATGGGGGAGAGATTAATAGACTACCTGGATGGGGATGGGGGGAGAGATTAATAGACTACCTGGATGGGGGAGAGAGATTAATAGACTACCTGGATGGGGAGAGAGATTAATAGACTACCTGGATGGGGAGAGAGATTAATAGACTACCTGGATGGGGGGAGAGATTAATAGACTACCTGGATGGGGAGAGAGATTAATAGACTACCTGGATGGGGATGGGGAGAGATTAATAGACTACCTGGATGGGGATGGGGAGAGAGATTAATAGACTACCTGGATGGGGGAGAGAGATTAATAGACTACCTGGATGGGGAGGAGAGATTAATAGACTACCTGGATGGGGAGAGATTAATAGACTACCTGGATGGGGGGAGAGATTAATAGACTACCTGGATGGGGAGAGATTAATAGACTACCTGGATGGGGAGGGAGAGAGATTAATAGACTACCTGGATGGGGAGAGATTAATAGACTACCTGGATGGGGGAGAGATTAATAGACTACCTGGATGGGGATGGGAGAGAGATTAATAGACTACCTGGATGGGGGAGAGATTAATAGACTACCTGGATGGGGAGAGATTAATAGACTACCTGGATGGGGATGGGAGAGAGATTAATAGACTACCTGGATGGGGAGAGAGATTAATAGACTACCTGGATGGGGGAGAGATTAATAGACTACCTGGATGGGGAGAGAGATTAATAGACTACCTGGATGGGGAGAGAGATTAATAGACTACCTGGATGGGGGAGAGATTAATAGACTACCTGGATGGGGAGAGAGATTAATAGACTACCTGGATGGGGGGAGAGATTAATAGACTACCTGGATGGGGGGAGAGAGATTAATAGACTACCTGGATGGGGAGAGAGATTAATAGACTACCTGGATGGGGATGGGGAGAGATTAATAGACTACCTGGATGGGGAGGAGAGATTAATAGACTACCTGGATGGGGATGGGGGAGAGATTAATAGACTACCTGGATGGGGAGAGAATAGACCACCTGGATGGGGAGAGATTAATAGACTACCTGGATGGGGAGAGAGATTAATAGACTACCTGGATGGGGATGGGGAGAGATTAATAGACTACCTGGATGGGGAGAGAGATTAATAGACTACCTGGATGGGGATGAGAGATTAATAGACTACCTGGATGGGGAGAGAGATTAATAGACTACCTGGATGGGGGAGAGATTAATAGACTACCTGGATGGGGTGGGGGAGAGATTAATAGACTACCTGGATGGGGAGAGAGATTAATAGACTACCTGGATGGGGGGGAGAGATTAATAGACTACCTGGATGGGGGAGAGATTAATAGACTACCTGGATGGGGAGAGAGATTAATAGACTACCTGGATGGGGAGAGAGATTAATAGACTACCTGGATGGGGATGGGGAGAGATTAATAGACTACCTGGATGGGGAGAGAGATTAATAGACTACCTGGATGGGGAGAGAGATTAATAGACTACCTGGATGGGGAGAGAGATTAATAGACTACCTGGATGGGGATGGGGGAGAGAGATTAATAGACTACCTGGATGGGGAGAGAGATTAATAGACTACCTGGATGGGGATGGGAGAGATTAATAGACTACCTGGATGGGGAGAGAGATTAATAGACTACCTGGATGGGGATGGGGAGAGATTAATAGACTACCTGGATGGGGGGGGAGAGATTAATAGACTACCTGGATGGGGAGAGATTAATAGACTACCTGGATGGGGAGAGATTAATAGACTACCTGGATGGGGAGAGAGATTAATAGACTACCTGGATGGGGAGAGATTAATAGACTACCTGGATGGGGGAGAGATTAATAGACTACCTGGATGGGGGAGAGATTAATAGACTACCTGGATGGGGATGGGGGAGAGATTAATAGACTACCTGGAAGGGGAGAGAGAGATTAATAGACTACCTGGATGGGGATGGGGGAGAGAGATTAATAGACTACCTGGATGGGGATGGGGAAGAGATTAATAGACTCCTGGATGGGGATGGGAGAGAGATTAATAGACTACCTGGATGGGGAGAGAGATTAATAGACTACCTGGATGGGGATGGGGGAGAGATTAATAGACTACCTGGATGGGGAGAGAGATTAATAGACTACCTGGATGGGGATGGGGAGAGATTAATAGACTACCTGGATGGGGGAGAGAGATTAATAGACTACCTGGATGGGGATGGGGGAGAGATTAATAGACTACCTGGATGGGGATGGGGAGAGAGATTAATAGACTACCTGGATGGGGGAGAGATTAATAGACTACCTGGATGGGAGAGAGATTAATAGACTACCTGGATGGGGGAGAGATTAATAGACTACCTGGATGGGGAGAGATTAATAGACTACCTGGATGGGGAGAGATTAATAGACTACCTGGATGGGGATAGGGAGAGAGATTAATAGACTACCTGGATGGGGAGAGATTAATAGACTACCTGGATGGGGAGAGAGATTAATAGACTACCTGGATGGGGATGGGAGAGAGATTAATAGACTACCTGGATGGGGAGAGAGATTAATAGACTACCTGGATGGGGGAGAGATTAATAGACTACCTTGATGGGGATGGGGAGAGATTAATAGACTACCTGGATGGGGAGAGAGATTAATAGACTACCTGGATGGGGAGAGATTAATAGACTACCTGGATGGGGAGAGAGATTAATAGACTACCTGGATGGGGAGAGAGATTAATAGACTACCTGGATGGAGGAGAGAGATTAATAGACTACCTGGATGGGGGAGAGATTAATAGACTACCTGGATGGGGAGAGAGATTAATAGACTACCTGGATGGGGAGAGATTAATAGACTACCTGGATGGGGAGAGAGATTAATAGACTACCTGGATGGGGGAGAGAGATTAATAGACTACCTGGATGGGGGGAGAGATTAATAGACTACCTGGATGGGGATGGGGAGAGAGATTAATAGACTACCTGGATGGGGATGGGGAGAGAGATTAATAGACTACCTGGATGGGGAGAGAGATTAATAGACTACCTGGATGGGGATGGGGAGAAAGATTAATAGACTACCTGGATGGGGATGGGGGAGAGAGATTAATAGACTACCTGGATGGGGAGAGAGATTAATAGACTACCTGGATGGGGATGGGGAGAGATTAATAGACTACCTGGATGGGGAGAGAGATTAATAGACTACCTGGATGGGGATGGGGAGAGATTAATAGACTACCTGGATGGGGGAGAGATTAATAGACTACCTGGATGGGGATGGGGAGAGATTAATAGACTACCTGGATGGGGATGGGGGAGAGATTAATAGGCTACCTGGATGGGGAGAGAGATTAATAGACTACCTGGATGGGGATGGGGAGAGAGATTAATAGACTACCTGGATGGGGAGAGAGATTAATAGACTACCTGGATGGGGATGGGGAGAGAGATTAATAGACTACCTGGATGGGGATGGAGAGAGATTAATAGACTAGCTGTATGGGGAGAGAGATTAATAGACTACCTGGATGGGGATGGGGGAGAGATTAATAGACTACCTGGATGGGGGAGAGATTAATAGACTACCTGGATGGGGATGGGGGAGAGAGATTAATAGACTACCTGGATGGGGAGAGAGATTAATAGACTACCTGGATGGGGAGAGATTAATAGACTACCTGGATGGGGAGAGAGATTATTAGACTACCTGGATGGGGGAGAGATTAATAGACTACCATGGATGGGGGGAGAGATTAATAGACTACCTGGATGGGGGGGGGAGAGATTAATAGACTACCTGGATGGGGATGGGGAGAGAGATGTAATAGACTACCTGGATGGGGGAGAGAGATTAATAGACTACCTGGATGGGGGGAGAGAGATTAATAGACTACCTGGATGGGGAGAGAGATTAATAGACTACCTGGATGGGGAGAGAGATTAATAGACTACCTGGATGGGGAGAGATTAATAGACTACCTGGATGGGGATGGGGGAGAGATTAATAGACTACCTAGATGGGGGAGAGAGATTAATAGACTACCTGGATGGGGAGAGATTAAATAGACTACCTGGATGGGGGAGAGAGATGAATAGACTACCTGGATGGGAGAGAGATTAATAGACTACCTGGATGGGGGGAGAGATTAATAGACTACCTGGATGGGGAGAGATTAATAGACTACCTGGATGGGGATAGGAGAGAGAGATGAATAGACTACCTGGATGGGGAGAGATTAACAGACTACCTGGATGGGGAGAGGGGAGAGATTAATAGACTACCTGGATGGGGAGAGATTAATAGACTACCTGGATGGGGAGAGATTAATAGACTACCTGGATGGGGAGAGAGATTAATAGACTACCTGGATGGGGGAGAGAGATTAATAGACTACCTGGATGGGGATGGGGGAGAGAGATTAATAGACTACCTGGATGGGGAGAGAGATTAATAGACTACCTGGATGGGGATGGGAGAGAGATTAATAGACTACCTGGATGGGATGGGAGAGAGATTAATAGACTACCTGGATGGGGATAGAGATTAATAGACTACCTGGATGGGGGAGAGATTAATAGACTACCTGGATGGGGATGGGGGAGAGAGATTAATAGACTACCTGGATGGGGGAGAGAGATTAATAGACTACCTGGATGGGGGAGAGAGATTTATAGACTACCTGGATGGGGAGAGATTAATAGACTACCTGGATGGGGATGGGGGAGAGATTAATATACTACCTGGATGGGGATGGGGAGAGAGATTAATAGACTACCTGGATGGGAATGGGGAGAGAGATTAATAGACTACCTGGATGGGGAGAGATTAATAGACTACCTGGATGGGGGAGAGAGATTAATAGACTACCTGGATGGGGATGGGGAGAGAGATTAATAGACTACCTGGATGGGGAGAGAGATTAATAGACTACCTGGATGGGGATGGGGGAGAGATTAATAGACTACCTGGATGGGGATGGGGAGAGAGATTAATAGACTACCTGGATGGGGGAGAGATTAATAGACTACCTGGATGGGAGAGAGATTAATAGACTACCTGGATGGGGGGGAGAGATTAATAGACTACCTGGATGGGGGAGAGATTAATAGACTACCTGGATGGGGAGAGATTAATAGACTACCTGGATGGGGATAGGGAAGAGAGATTAATAGACTACCTGGATGGGGAGAGATTAATAGACTACCTGGATGGGGAGAGAGATTAATAGACTACCTGGATGGGGATGGGAGAGAGATTAATAGACTACCTGGATGGGGAGAGATTAATAGACTACCTGGATGGGGAGAGATTAATAGACTACCTGGATGGGGATGGGGGAGAGAGATTAATAGACTACCTGGATGGGGAGAGAGATTAGTAGACTACCTGGATGGGGAGAGATTAATAGACTACCTGGATGGGGAGAGGGATTAATAGACTACCTGGATGGGGAGAGAGATTAATAGACTACCTGGATGGGGAGAGATTAATAGACTACCTGGATGGGGAGAGAGATTAATAGACTACCTGGATGGGGGAGAGATTAATAGACTACCTGGATGGGGAGAGAGATTAATAGACTACCTGGATGAGGAGAGAGATTAATAGACTACCTGGATGGGGAGAGAGATTAATAGACTACCTGGATGGGGATGGGGGAAGAGAGATTAATAGACTACCTGGATGGGGATGGGGGAGAGAGATTAATAGACTACCTGGATGGGGAGAGAGATTAATAGACTACCTGGATGGGGATGGGGGAGAGATTAATAGACTACCTGGATGGGGAGAGAGATTAATAGACTACCTGGATGGGGATGGGGGAGAGATTAATAGACTACCTGGATGGGGGAGAGATTAATAGACTACCTGTATGGGAATGGGGGAGAGATTAATAGACTACCTGGATGGGGAGAGAGATTAATAGACTACCTGGATGGGGGGAGAGATTAATAGACTACCTGGATGGGGATGGGGAGAGAGAGTTAATAGACTACCTGGATGGGGGAGAGAGATTAATAGACTACCTGGATGGGGGAGAGATTAATAGACTACCTGGATGGGGGAGAGATTAATAGACTACCTGGATGGGGATGGGGGAGAGAGATTAATAGACTACCTGGATGGGGATGGGGAGAGAGATTAATAGACTACCTGGATGGGAATGGGGGAGAGAGATTAATAGACTACCTGGATGGGGAGAGAGATTAATAGACTACCTGGATGGGGAGAGAGATTAATAGACTACCTGGATGGGGATGGGGGAGAGAGATTAATAGACTACCTGGATGGGGAGAGAGATTAATAGACTACCTGGATGGGGATGGGGGAGAGATTAATAGACTACCTGGATGGGGATGGGGGAGAGAGATTAATAGACTACCTGGATGGGGGAGAGATTAATAGACTACCTGGATGGGAGAGAGATTAATAGACTACCTGGATGGGGGGAGAGATTAATAGACTACCTGGATGGGGGAGAGATTAATAGACTACCTGGATGGGGAGAGATTAATAGACTACCTGGATGGGGATGGGGAGAGAGATTAATAGACTACCTGGATGGGGGGAGAGATTAATAGACTACCTGGATGGGGAGAGAGATTAATAGACTACCTGGATGGGGATGGGGAGAGATTAATAGACTACCTGGATGGGGGGGGAGAGATTAATAGACTACCTGGATGGGGATGGGGGAGAGAGATTAATAGACTACCTGGATGGGGAGAGAGATTAATAGACTACCTGGATGGGGAGAGATTAATAGACTACCTGGATGGGGGGGGAGAGAGATTAATAGACTACCTGGATGGGGGGAGAGATTAATAGACTACCATGGATGGGGAGAGAGATTAATAGACTACCTGGATGGGGATGGGGGAGAGATTAATAGACTACCTGGATGGGGATGGGGGAGAGAGATTAATAGACTACCTGGATGGGGAGAGAGATTAATAGACTACCTGGATGGGGATGGGGGAGAGAGATTAATAGACTACCTGGATGGGGAGAGAGATTAATAGACTACCTGGATGGGGGAGAGAGATTAATAGACTACCTGGATGGGGGAGAGATTAATAGACTACCTGGATGGGGATGGGGAGAGATTAATAGACTACCTAGATGGGGGGGAGAGATTAATAGACTACCTGGATGGGGAGAGAGATTAAATAGACTACCTGGATGGGGGGAGAGAGATGAATAGACTACCTGGATGGGGAGAGAGATTAATAGACTACCTGGATGGGGGGAGAGAGATTAATAGACTACCTGGATGGGGAGAGATTAATAGACTACCTGGATGGGGATGGGGAGAGAGATGAATAGACTACCTGGATGGGGAGAGATTAACAGACTACCTGGATGGGGAGGAGAGAGATTAATAGACTACCTGGATGGGGGAGAGATTAATAGACTACCTGGATGGGGAGAGGATTAATAGACTACCTGGATGGGGAGAGAGATTAATAGACTACCTGGATGGGGGAAGAGAGATTAATAGACTACCTGGATGGGGAGAGAGATTAATAGACTACCTGGATGGGGAGAGAGATTAATAGACTACCTGGATGGGGGAGAGAGATTAATAGACTACCTGGATGGGGATGGGGGAGAGAGATTAATAGGCTACCTGGATGGGGAGAGAGATTAATAGACTACCTGGATGGGGATGGGGAGAGAGATTAATAGACTACCTGGATGGGGAGAGAGATTAATAGACTACCTGGATGGGGATGGGAGAGAGATTAATAGACTACCTGGATGGGGATGGGGGAGAGAGATTAATAGACTACCTGGATGGGGAGAGAGATTAATAGACTACCTGGATGGGGGAGAGATTAATAGACTACCTGGATGGGGATGGGGGAGAGAGATTAATAGACTACCTGGATGGGGGAGAGAGATTAATAGACTACCTGGATGGGGGGAGAGATTAATAGACTACCTGGATGGGGAGAGATTAATAGACTACCTGGATGGGGATGGGGAGAGAGATTAATAGACTACCTGGATGGGGATGGGGGAGAGAGATTAATAGACTACCTGGATGGGGAGAGAGATTAATAGACTACCTGGATGGGGAGAGAGATTAATAGACTACCTGGATGGGGATGGGGGAGAGAGATTAATAGACTACCTGGATGGGGAGAGAGATTAATAGACTACCTGGATGGGGATGGGGAGAGATTAATAGACTACCTGGATGGGGATGGGGGAGAGAGATTAATAGACTACCTGGATGGGGGAGAGATTAATAGACTACCTGGATGGGGGAGAGATTAATAGACTACCTGGATGGGAGAGAGATTAATAGACCACCTGGATGGGGGGAGAGATTAATAGACTACCGGGATGGGGAGAGATTAATAGACTACCTGGATGGGGATAGGGGAGAGAGATTAATAGACTACCTGGATGGGGGAGAGATTAATAGACTACCTGGATGGGGAGAGATTAATAGACTACCTGGATGGGGATGGGGGAGAGATTAATAGACTACCTGGATGGGGGAGAGATTAATAGACTACCTTGATGGGGGGAGAGATTAATAGACTACCTGGATGGGGATGGGGGAGAGAGATTAATAGACTACCTGGATGGGGGAGAGATTAATAGACTACCTGGATGGGGAGAGATTAATAGACTACCTGGATGGGGGAGAGGGATTAATAGACTACCTGGATGGGGGAGAGAGATTAATAGACTACCTGGATGGAGGAGAGAGATTAATAGACTACCTGGATGGGGAGAGATTAATAGACTACCTGGATGGGGAGAGAGATTAATAGACTACCTGGATGGGGAGAGATTAATAGACTACCTGGATGGGGAGAGAGATTAATAGACTACCTGGATGGGGAGAGAGATTAATAGACTACCTGGATGGGGGAGAGAGATTAATAGACTACCTGGATGGGGATGGGGGAGAGAGATTAATAGACTACCTGGATGGGGAGAGAGATTAATAGACTACCTGGATGGGGAGAGAGATTAATAGACTACCTGGATGGGGATGGGGAGAGAGATTAATAGACTACCTGGATGGGGATGGGGGAGAGAGATTAATAGACTACCTGGATGGGGGAGAGAGATTAATAGACTACCTGGATGGGGATGGGGGAGAGATTAATAGACTACCTGGATGGGGAGAGAGATTAATAGACTACCTGGATGGGGATGGGGGAGAGATTAATAGACTACCTGGATGGGGGGAGAGATTAATAGACTACCTGTATGGGGATGGGGGAAAGATTAATAGACTACCTGGATGGGGAGAGAGATTAATAGACTACCTGGATGGGGAGAGATTAATAGACTACCTGGATGGGGATGGGGAGAGAGTTTAATAGACTACCTGGATGGGGGAGAGAGATTAATAGACTACCTGGATGGGGGAGAGATTAATAGACTACCTGGATGGGGGAGAGATTAATAGACTACCTGGATGGGGATGGGGAGAGAGATTAATAGACTACCTGGATGGGGATGGGGGAGAGAGATTAATAGACTACCTGGATGGGGATGGGGGAGAGAGATTAATAGACTACCTGGATGGGGAGAGAGATTAATAGACTACCTGGATGGGGAGAGAGATTAATAGACTACCTGGATGGGGATGGGGAGAGATTAATAGACTACCTGGATGGGGAGAGAGATTAATAGACTACCTGGATGGGGATGGGGGAGAGATTAATAGACTACCTGGATGGGGATGGGGAGAGAGATTAATAGACTACCTGGATGGGGGAGAGATTAATAGACTACCTGGATGGGAGGAGAGATTAATAGACTACCTGGATGGGGGGAGAGATTAATAGACTACCTGGATGGGGGAGAGATTAATAGACTACCTGGATGGGGAGGAGAGAGTAGTAGACTACCTGGATGGGGAGAGATTAATAGACTACCTGGATGGGGAGAGAGATTAATAGACTACCTGGATGGGGATGGGAGAGAGATTAATAGACTACCTGGATGGGGAGAGATTAATAGACTACCTGGATGGGGGAGAGATTAATAGACTACCTGGATGGGGATGGGGAGAGAGATTAATAGACTACCTGGATGGGGAGAGAGATTAATAGACTACCTGGATGGGGGAGAGATTAATAGACTACCTGGATGGGGGAGAGGGATTAATAGACTACCTGGATGGGGAGAGAGATTAATAGACTACCTGGATGGGGGAGAGATTAATAGACTACCTGGATGGGAGAGAGATTAATAGACTACCTGGATGGGGGGAGAGATTAATAGACTACCGGGATGGGGAGAGATTAATAGACTACCTGGATGGGGATAGGGGAGAGAGATTAATAGACTACCTGGATGGGGGAGAGATTAATAGACTACCTGGATGGGGAGAGAGATTAATAGACTACCTGGATGGGGATGGGAGAGAGATTAATAGACTACCTGGATGGGGAGAGATTAATAGACTACCTGGATGGGGAGAGATTAATAGACTACCTGGGATGGGGATGGGAGAGATTAATAGACTACCTGGATGGGGAGAGAGATTAATAGACTACCTGGATGGGGAGAGATTAATAGACTACCTGGATGGGGAGAGGATTAATAGACTACCTGGATGGGGAGAGAGATTAATAGACTACCTGGATGGAGGAGAGAGATTAATAGACTACCTGGATGGGGAGAGATTAATAGACTACCTGGATGGGGAGAGAGATTAATAGACTACCTGGATGGGGAGAGATTAATAGACTACCTGGATGGGGAGAGAGATTAATAGACTACCTGGATGAGGAGAGAGATTAATAGACTACCTGGATGGGGGAGAGAGATTAATAGACTACCTGGATGGGGATGGGGGAGAGAGATTAATAGACTACCTGGATGGGGATGGGGGAGAGAGATTAATAGACTACCTGGATGGGGAGAGAGATTAATAGACTACCTGGATGGGGATGGGGGAGAGAGATTAATAGACTACCTGGATGGGGAGGGGAGAGATTAATAGACTACCTGGATGGGGAGAGAGATTAATAGACTACCTGGATGGGGATGGGGGAGAGATTAATAGACTACCTGGATGGGGGAGAGAGATTAATAGACTACCTGGATGGGGATGGGGGAGAGATTAATAGACTACCTGGATGGGGGAGAGATTAATAGACTACCTGGATGGGGGAGAGATTAATAGACTACCTGGATGGGGATGGGGAGAGAGATTAATAGACTACCTGGATGGGGGAGAGAGATTAATAGACTACCTGGATGGGGATGGGGGAGAGAGATTAATAGACTACCTGGATGGGGAGAGAGATTAATAGACTACCTGGATGGGGATGGGGAGAGAGATTAATAGACTACCTGGATGGGGATGGGGAGAGAGATTAATAGACTACCTGTATGGGGAGAGAGATTAATAGACTACCTGGATGGGGATGGGGGAGAGATTAATAGACTACCTGGATGGGGGAGAGATTAATAGACTACCTGGATGGGGATGGGGGGAGAGATTAATAGACTACCTGGATGGGGGAGAGATTAATAGACTACCTGGATGGGGATGGGGGAGAGATTAATAGACTACCTGGATGGGGAGAGAGATTAATAGACTACCTGGATGGGGATGGGGAGAGAGATTAATAGACTACCTGGATGGGGGGAGAGATTAATAGACTACCTGGATGGGGATGGGGGAGAGAGATTAATAGACTACCTGGATGGGGAGAGAGATTAATAGACTACCTGGATGGGGATGGGGGAGAGATTAATAGACTACCTGGATGGGGATGGGGAGAGATTAATAGACTACCTGGATGGGGAGGGGCGAGAGATTAATAGACTACCTGGATGGGGGAGAGATTAATAGACTACCTGGATGGGGAGAGAGATTAATAGACTACCTGGATGGGGATGGGAGAGAGATTAATAGACTACCTGGATGGGGAGAGATTAATAGACTACCTGGATGTGGAGAGATTAATAGACTACCTGGATGGGGAGAGAGATTAATAGACTACCTGGATGGGGGAGAGATTAATAGACTACCATGGATGGGGGAGAGATTAATAGACTACCTGGATGGGGATGGGGGAGAGATTAATAGACTACCTGGATGGGGATGGGGGAGAGAGATTAATAGACTACCTGGATGGGGGAGAGAGATTAATAGACTACCTGGATGGGGATGGGGGAGAGAGATTAATAGACTACCTGGATGGGGAGAGAGATTAATAGACTACCTGGATGGGGGAGAGAGATTAATAGACTACCTGGATGGGGAGAGATTAATAGACTACCTGGATGGGGATGGGGGAGAGATTAATAGACTACCTAGATGGGGGAGAGAGATTAATAGACTACCTGGATGGGGAGAGATTAAATAGACTACCTGGATGGGGGAGAGAGATGAATAGACTACCTGGATGGGGAGAGAGATTAATAGACTACCTGGATGGGGGGGAGAGATTAATAGACTACCTGGATGGGGAGAGATTAATAGACTACCTGGATGGGGATGGGGAGAGAGATGAATAGACTACCTGGATGGGGGAGAGATTAACAGACTACCTGGATGGGGAGAGATTAATAGACTACCTGGATGGGGGGAGAGATTAATAGACTACCTGGATGGGGGAGAGATTAATAGACTACCTGGATGGGGAGAGAGATTAATAGACTACCTGGATGGGGGAGAGAGATTAATAGACTACCTGGATGGGGAGAGAGATTAATAGACTACCTGGATGGGGATGGGGAGAGATTAATAGACTACCTGGATGGGGAGAGAGATTAATAGACTACCTGGATGGGGATGGGGAGAGATTAATAGACTACCTGGATGGGGGGAGAGATTAATAGACTACCTGGATGGGGATAGGGGAGAGAGATTAATAGACTACCTGGATGGGGAGAGATTAATAGACTACCTGGATGGGGAGAGATTAATAGACTACCTGGATGGGGGAGAGAGATTAATAGACTACCTGGATGGGGGAGAGAGATTAATAGACTACCTGGATGGGGAGAGAGATTAATAGACTACCTGGATGGGGATGGGGGAGAGATTAATAGACTACCTGGATGGGGAGAGAGATTAATAGACTACCTGGATGGGGGAGAGAGATTAATAGACTACCTGGATGGGGATGGGGGAGAGAGATTAATAGACTACCTGGATGGGGAGGGAGAGATTAATAGACTACCTGGATGGGGGAGAGATTAATAGACTACCTGGATGGGGAGAGAGATTAATAGACTACCTGGATGGGGATGGGAGAGATTAATAGACTACCTGGATGGGGGAGAGAGATTAATAGACTACCTGGATGGGGAGAGATTAATAGACTACCTGGATGGGGAGAGAGATTAATAGACTACCTGGATGGGGATGGGGAGAGAGATTAATAGACTACCTGGATGGGGGAGAGATTAATAGACTACCTGGATGGGGAGGGGGAGAGATTAATAGACTACCTGGATGGGGAGAGAGATTAATAGACTACCTGGATGGGGAGAGATTAATAGACTACCTGGATGGGGAGAGATTAATAGACTACCTGGATGGGGAGAGAGATTAATAGACTACCTGGATGGGGAGAGAGATTAATAGACTACCTGGATGGGGAGAGAGATTAATAGACTACCTGGATGGGGAGAGAGATTAATAGACTACCTGGATGGGGAGAGAGATTAATAGACTACCTGGATGGGGGAGAGAGATTAATAGACTACCTGGATGGGGATGGGGGAGAGAGATTAATAGGCTACCTGGATGGGGGAGAGAGATTAATAGACTACCTGGATGGGGATGGGGGAGAGAGATTAATAGACTACCTGGATGGGGAGAGAGATTAATAGACTACCTGGATGGGGATGGGAGAGAGATTAATAGACTACCTGGATGGGATGGGAGAGAGATTAATAGACTACCTGGATGGGGAGAGAGATTAATAGACTACCTGGATGGGGGAGAGATTAATAGACTACCTGGATGGGGATGGGGAGAGAGATTAATAGACTACCTGGATGGGGGAGAGAGATTAATAGACTACCTGGATGGGGGGAGAGATTAATAGACTACCTGGATGGGGGAGAGATTAATATACTACCTGGATGGGGATGGGGGAGAGATTAATAGACTACCTGGATGAGGATGGGGAGAGAGATTAATAGACTACCTGGATGAGGGGAGAGAGATTAATAGACTACCTGGATGGGGAGAGAGATTAATAGACTACCTGGATGGGGAGAGAGATTAATAGACTACCTGGATGGGGATGGGGAGAGAGATTAATAGACTACCTGGATGGGGAGAGAGATTAATAGACTACCTGGGATGGGGGAGAGATTAATAGACTACCTGGATGGGGATGGGGGAGAGAGATTAATAGACTACCTGGATGGGGGGAGAGATTAATAGACTACCTGGATGGGGAGAGATTAATAGACTACCTGGATGGGGGAGAGATTAATAGACTACCTGGATGGGGGGAGAGATTAATAGACTACCTGGATGGGGAGAGATTAATAGACTACCTGGATGGGGGAGAGAGATTAATAGACTACCTGGATGGGGGAGAGATTAATAGACTACCTGGATGGGGGAGAGATTAATAGACTACCTGGATGGGGATGGGGAGAGAGATTAATAGACTACCTGGATGGGGAGAGATTAATAGACTACCTGGATGGGGAGAGAGATTAATAGACTACCTGGATGGGGATGGGGAGAGAGATTAATAGACTACCTGGATGGGGAGAGAGATTAATAGACTACCTGGATGGGGGGAGAGATTAATAGACTACCTGGATGGGGAGAGGGATTAATAGACTACCTGGATGGGGAGAGAGATTAATAGACTACCTGGATGGGGAGAGAGATTAATAGACTACCTGGATGGGGGAGAGATTAATAGACTACCTGGATGGGGAGGAGAGATTAATAGACTACCTGGATGGGGAGAGAGATTAATAGACTACCTGGATGGGGAGAGAGATTAATAGACTACCTGGATGGGGGAGAGATTAATAGACTACCTGGATGGGGGAGAGAGATTAATAGACTACCTGGATGGGGATGGGGGAGAGAGATTAATAGACTACCTGGATGGGGATGGGGAGAGAGATTAATAGACTACCTGGATGGGGAGAGAGATTAATAGACTACCTGGATGGGGATGGGGGGAGAGATTAATAGACTACCTGGATGGGGATGGGGAGAGAGATTAATAGACTACCTGGATGGGGAGAGAGATTAATAGACTACCTGGATGGGGGGAGAGATTAATAGACTACCTGGATGGGGAGAGAGATTAATAGACTACCTGGATGGGGATGGGGGAGAGATTAATAGACTACCTGGATGGGGGGAGAGATTAATAGACTACCTGGATGGGGATGGGGAGAGAGATTAATAGACTACCTGGATGGGGAGAGAGATTAATAGACTACCTGGATGGGGGAGAGATTAATAGACTACCTGGATGGGGGGGAGAGATTAATAGACTACCTGGATGGGGGAGAGAGATTAATAGACTACCTGGATGGGGGGAGAGATTAATAGACTACCTGGATGGGGGAGAGAGATTAATAGACTACCTGGATGGGGATGGGGGAGAGAGATTAATAGACTACCTGGATGGGGATGGAGAGATTAATAGACTACCTGGATGGGGGGGGAGAGATTAATAGACTACCTGGATGGGGAGAGAGATTAATAGACTACCTGGATGGGGAGAGAGATTAATAGACTACCTGGATGGGGATGGGGGAGAGAGATTAATAGACTACCTGGATGGGGAGAGAGATTAATAGACTACCTGGATGGGGATGGGGGAGAGATTAATAGACTACCTGGATGGGGATGGGGGAGAGATTAATAGACTACCTGGATGGGGGAGAGATTAATAGACTACCTGGATGGGGGAGAGAGATTAATAGACTACCTGGATGGGGGAGAGATTAATAGACTACCTGGATGGGGAGAGAGATTAATAGACTACCTGGATGGGGATGGGGGAGAGATTAATAGACTACCTGGATGGGGAGAGAGATTAATAGACTACCTGGATGGGGATGGGGAGAGATTAATAGACTACCTGGATGGGGATGGGGAGAGATTAATAGACTACCTGGATGGGGAGAGATTAATAGACTACCTGGATGGGGATGGGGAGAGATTAATAGACTACCTGGATGCGGAGAGAGATTAATAGACTACCTGGATGGGGGAGAGATTAATAGACTACCTGGATGGGGAGAGAGATTAATAGACTACCTGGATGGGGGAGAGATTAATAGACTACCTGGATGGGGAGGAGAGATTAATAGACTACCTGGATGGGGATGGGGGAGAGATTAATAGACTACCTGGATGGGGGGAGAGAGATTAATAGACTACCTGGATGGGGAAGAGAGATTAATAGACTACCTGGATGGGGGAGAGAGATTAATAGACTACCTGGATGGGGAGAGAGATTAATAGACTACCTGGATGGGGGAGAGAGATTAATAGACTACCTGGATGGGGAGAGATTAATAGACTACCTGGATGGGGATGGGGGAGAGATTAATAGACTACCTGGATGGGGGAGAGAGATTAATAGACTACCTGGATGGGGAGAGATTAAATAGACTACCTGGATGGGGGAGAGAGATGAATAGACTACCTGGATGGGAGAGAGATTAATAGACTACCTGGATGGGGGGAGAGATTAATAGACTACCTGGATGGGGAGAGATTAATAGACTACCTGGATGGGGATAGGAGAGAGAGATGAATAGACTACCTGGATGGGGAGAGATTAACAGACTACCTGGATGGGGAGAGGAGAGAGATTAATAGACTACCTGGATGGGGAGAGATTAATAGACTACCTGGATGGGGAGAGATTAATAGACTACCTGGATGGGGAGAGAGATTAATAGACTACCTGGATGGGGGAGAGAGATTAATAGACTACCTGGATGGGGAGAGAGATTAATAGACTACCTGGATGGGGAGAGAGATTAATAGACTACCTGGATGGGGGAGAGAGATTAATAGACTACCTGGATGGGGATGGGGGAGAGAGATTAATAGGCTACCTGGATGGGGGAGAGAGATTAATAGACTACCTGGGGATGGGGAGAGAGATTAATAGACTACCTGGATGGGGGAGAGAGATTAATAGACTACCTGGATGGGGATGGGAGAGAGATTAATAGACTACCTGGATGATGGATGAGAGAGATTAATAGACTACCTGGATGGGGATAGAGATTAATAGACTACCTGGATGGGGGAGAGATTAATAGACTACCTGGATGGGGATGGGGGAGAGAGTTTAATAGACTACCTGGATGGGGGAGAGAGATTAATAGACTACCTGGATGGGGGAGAGATTAATAGACTACCTGGATGGGGAGAGATTAATAGACTACCTGGATGGGGATGGGGAGAGAGATTAATAGACTACCTGGATGGGGATGGGGGAGAGAGATTAATAGACTACCTGGATGGGAATGGGGGAGAGAGATTAATAGACTACCTGGATGGGGAGAGAGATTAATAGACTACCTGGATGGGGAGAGAGATTAATAGACTACCTGGATGGGGATGGGGAGAGAGATTAATAGACTACCTGGATGGGGAGAGAGATTAATAGACTACCTGGATGGGGATGGGGGGAGAGATTAATAGACTACCTGGATGGGGATGGGGGAGAGAGATTAATAGACTACCTGGATGGGGGAGAGATTAATAGACTACCTGGATGGGAGAGAGATTAATAGACTACCTGGATGGGGGGAGAGATTAATAGACTACCGGGATGGGGGAGAGATTAATAGACTACCTGGATGGGGGAGAGATTAATAGACTACCTGGATGGGGATAGGGGAGAGAGATTAATAGACTACCTGGATGGGGAGAGATTAATAGACTACCTGGATGGGGAGAGAGATTAATAGACTACCTGGATGGGGATGGGGAGAGAGATTAATAGACTACCTGGATGGGGAGAGATTAATAGACTACCTGGATGGGGGAGAGATTAATAGACTACCTGGATGGGGATGGGGGAGAGAGATTAATAGACTACCTGGATGGGGGAGAGAGATTAATAGACTACCTGGATGGGGGAGAGATTAATAGACTACCTGGATGGGGGGAGAGGGATTAATAGACTACCTGGATGGGGAGAGAGATTAATAGACTACCTGGATGGAGGAGAGAGATTAATAGACTACCTGGATGGGGGAGAGATTAATAGACTACCTGGATGGGGAGAGAGATTAATAGACTACCTGGATGGGGGAGAGATTAATAGACTACCTGGATGGGGAGAGAGATTAATAGACTACCTGGATGGGGAGAGAGATTAATAGACTACCTGGATGGGGGAGAGAGATTAATAGACTACCTGGATGGGGATGGGGAGAGAGATTAATAGACTACCTGGATGGGGATGGGGAGAGAGATTAATAGACTACCTGGATGGGGAGAGAGATTAATAGACTACCTGGATGGGGATGGGGAGAAAGATTAATAGACTACCTGGATGGGGATGGGGGAGAGAGATTAATAGACTACCTGGATGGGGAGAGAGATTAATAGACTACCTGGATGGGGATGGGGGAGAGATTAATAGACTACCTGGATGGGGAGAGAGATTAATAGACTACCTGGATGGGGATGGGGGAGAGATTAATAGACTACCTGGATGGGGGGAGAGAGATTAATAGACTACCTGTATGGGGATGGGGGGAGAGATTAATAGACTACCTGGATGGGGGAGAGAGATTAATAGACTACCTGGATGGGGGAGAGATTAATAGACTACCTGGATGGGGATGGGGGAGAGAGTTTAATAGACTACCTGGATGGGGGAGAGAGATTAATAGACTACCTGGATGGGGGGAGAGATTAATAGACTACCTGGATGGGGAGAGATTAATAGACTACCTGGATGGGGATGGGGAGAGAGATTAATAGACTACCTGGATGGGGATGGGGGAGAGAGATTAATAGACTACCTGGATGGGAATGGGGGAGAGAGATTAATAGACTACCTGGATGGGGGGGGAGAGATTAATAGACTACCTGGATGGGGATGGGGGAGAGAGATTAATAGACTACCTGGATGGGGAGAGAGATTAATAGACTACCTGGATGGGGATGGGGGAGAGAGATTAATAGACTACCTGGATGGGGAGAGAGATTAATAGACTACCTGGATGGGGATGGGGGAGAGATTAATAGACTACCTGGATGGGGATGGGGAGAGAGATTAATAGACTACCTGGATGGGGGAGAGATTAATAGACTACCTGGATGGGAGAGAGATTAATAGACTACCTGGATGGGGGGAGAGATTAATAGACTACCTGGATGGGGGGAGAGATTAATAGACTACCTGGATGGGGAGAGATTAATAGACTACCTGGATGGGGATAGGGGAGAGAGATTAATAGACTACCTGGATGGGGAGAGATTAATAGACTACCTGGATGGGGAGAGAGATTAATAGACTACCTGGATGGGGATGGGAGAGAGATTAATAGACTACCTGGATGGGGAGAGATTAATAGACTACCTGGATGGGGAGAGATTAATAGACTACCTGGATGGGGATGGGGGAGAGAGATTAATAGACTACCTGGATGGGGAGAGAGATTAATAGACTACCTGGATGGGGAGAGATTAATAGACTACCTGGATGGGGAGAGGGATTAATAGACTACCTGGATGGGGAGAGAGATTAATAGACTACCTGGATGGAGGAGAGAGATTAATAGACTACCTGGATGGGGAGAGATTAATAGACTACCTGGATGGGGAGAGAGATTAATAGACTACCTGGATGGGGAGAGATTAATAGACTACCTGGATGGGGAGAGAGATTAATAGACTACCTGGATGAGGAGAGAGATTAATAGACTACCTGGATGGGGGAGAG
Source organism: Salmo salar (assembly GCF_905237065.1). Lineage (NCBI taxonomy): Eukaryota > Metazoa > Chordata > Actinopteri > Salmoniformes > Salmonidae > Salmo > Salmo salar. The sequence continues at coordinate 59,359,335 of NC_059462.1, read as the reverse complement.
AGATTAATAGACTACCTGGATGGGGATGGGGGAGAGAGATTAATAGACTACCTGGATGGGGATGGGGGAGAGAGATTAATAGACTACCTGGATGGGGAGAGAGATTAATAGACTACCTGGATGGGGATGGGGGAGAAAGATTAATAGACTACCTGGATGGGGATGGGGGAGAGAGATTAATAGACTACCTGGATGGGGAGAGAGATTAATAGACTACCTGGATGGGGATGGGGGAGAGATTAATAGACTACCTGGATGGGGAGAGAGATTAATAGACTACCTGGATGGGGATGGGGGAGAGATTAATAGACTACCTGGATGGGGGGAGAGATTAATAGACTACCTGTATGGGGATGGGGGAGAGATTAATAGACTACCTGGATGGGGATGGGGGAGAGAGATTAATAGGCTACCTGGATGGGGGAGAGAGATTAATAGACTACCTGGATGGGGATGGGGGAGAGAGATTAATAGACTACCTGGATGGGGAGAGAGATTAATAGACTACCTGGATGGGGATGGGAGAGAGATTATAGACTACCTGGATGGGGATGGGAGAGAGATTAATAGACTACCTGTATGGGGAGAGAGATTAATAGACTACCTGGATGGGGATGGGGGAGAGATTAATAGACTACCTGGATGGGGGAGAGATTAATAGACTACCTGGATGGGGATGGGGGAGAGAGATTAATAGACTACCTGGATGGGGGAGAGATTAATATACTACCCGGATGGGGATGGGGGAGAGATTAATATACTACCTGGATGGGGAGAGAGATTAATAGACTACCTGGATGGGGATGGGGGAGAGAGATTAATAGACTACCTGGATGGGGATGGGGGAGAGAGATTAATAGACTTCCTGGATGGGGATGGGGGAGAGAGATTAATAGACTACCTGGATGGGGAGAGAGATTAATAGACTACCTGGATGGGGATGGGGGAGAGATTAATAGACTACCTGGATGGGGATGGGGGAGAGATTAATAGACTACCTGGATGGGGAGAGATTAATAGACTACCTGGATGGGGATAGGGGCGAGAGATTAATAGACTACCTGGATGGGGAGAGATTAATAGACTACCTGGATGGGGAGAGAGATTAATAGACTACCTGGATGGGGATGGGAGAGAGATTAATAGACTACCTGGATGGGGAGAGATTAATAGACTACCTGGATGGGGAGAGATTAATAGACTACCTGGATGGGGATGGGGGAGAGAGATTAATAGACTACCTGGATGGGGAGAGAGATTAATAGACTACCTGGATGGGGAGAGATTAATAGACTACCTTGATGGGGAGAGGGATTAATAGACTACCTGGATGGGGAGAGAGATTAATAGACTACCTGGATGGAGGAGAGAGATTAATAGACTACCTGGATGGGGAGAGATTAATAGACTACCTGGATGGGGAGAGAGATTAATAGACTACCTGGATGGGGGAGAGATTAATAGACTACCTGGATGGGGGAGAGAGATTAATAGACTACCTGGATGGGGAGAGAGATTAATAGAGTACCTGGATGGGGGAGAGAGATTAATAGACTACCTGGATGGGGATGGGGAGAGAGATTAATAGACTACCTGGATGGGGATGGGGGAGAGAGATTAATAGACTACCTGGATGGGGAGAGAGATTAATATACTACCTGGATGGGGATGGGGAGAAAGATTAATAGACTACCTGGATGGGGATGGGGGAGAGAGATTAATAGACTACCTGGATGGGGAGAGAGATTAATAGACTACCTGGATGGGGATGGGGGAGAGATTAATAGACTACCTGGATGGGGAGAAAGATTAATAGACTACCTGGATGGGGATGGGGGAGAGATTAATAGACTACCTGGATGGGGGGAGAGATTAATAGACTACCTGTATGGGGATGGGGGAGAGATTAATAGACTACCTGGATGGGGATGGGGGAGAGAGATTAATAGGCTACCTGGACTGGGGAGAGAGATTAATAGACTACCTGGATGGGGATGGGGTAGAGAGATTAATAGACTACCTGGATGGGGAGAGAGATTGATAGACCACCTGGATGGGGATGGGAGAGAGATTATAGACTACCTGGATGGGAATTGGAGAGAGATTAATAGACTACCTGTATGGGGAGAGAGATTAATAGACTACCTGCATGGGGATGGGGGAGAGATTAATAGACTACCTGGATGGGGGAGAGATTAATAGACTACCTGGATGGGGAGAGAGATTAATAGACTACCTGGATGGGGGAGAGAGATTAATAGACTACCTGGATGGGGATGGGGGAGAGAGATTAATAGACTACCTGGATGGGGAGAGAGATTAATAGACTACCTGGATGGGGAGAGATTAATAGACTACCTGGATGGGGAGAGGGATTAATAGACTACCTGGATGGGGAGAGAGATTAATAGACTACCTGGATGGGGGAGAGAGATTAATAGACTACCTGGATGGGGAGAGAGATTAATAGACTACCTGGATGGGGAGAGAGATTAATAGACTACCTGGATGGGGGAGAGATTAATAGACTACCTGGATGGGGATGGGGGAGAGAGATTAATAGACTACCTGGATGGGGAGAGAGATTAATAGACTACCTGGATGTGGAGAGATTAATAGACTACCTGGATGGGGAGAGAGATTATTAGACTACCTGGATGGGGGGAGAGATTAATAGACTACCATTGATGGGGAGAGAGATTAATAGACTACCTGGATGGGGATGGGGGAGAGATTAATAGACTACCTGGATGGGGATGGGGGAGAGAGATTAATAGACTACCTGGATGGGGGAGAGAGATTAATAGACTACCTGGATGGGGATGGGGGAGAGAGATTAATAGACTACCTGGATGGGGAGAGAGATTAATAGACTACCTGGATGGGGGAGAGAGATTAATAGACTACCTGGATGGGGAGAGAGATTAATAGACTTCCTGGATGGGGAGAGAGATTAATAGACTACCTGGATGGGGGAGAGAGATTAATAGACTACCTGGATGGGGGAGAGAGATTAATAGGCTACCTGGATGGGGGAGAGAGATTAATAGACTACCTGGATGGGGATGGGGGAGAGATTAATAGACTACCTGGATGGGGATGGGGGAGAGATTAATAGACTACCTGGATGGGGATGGGAGAGAGATTAATAGACTACCTGGATGGGGGAGAGAGATTAATAGACTACCTGGATGGGGGAGAGAGATTAATAGACTACCTGGATGGGGAGAGAGATTAATAGACTACCTGGATGGGGATGGGGGAGAGAGATTAATAGACTACCTGGATGGGGGAGAGAGATTAATAGACTACCTGGATGGGGGGAGAGATTAATAGACTACCTGGATGGGGAGAGAGATTAATAGACTACCTGGATGGGGAGAGAGATTAATAGACTACCTGGATGGGGGAGAGATTAATAGACTACCTGGATGGGGATGGGGGAGAGAGATTAATAGACTACCTGGATGGGGAGAGAGATTAATAGACTACCTGGATGTGGAGAGATTAATAGACTACCTGGATGGGGAGAGAGATTATTAGACTACCTGGATGGGGGGAGAGATTAATAGACTACCATTGATGGGGGAGAGAGATTAATAGACTACCTGGATGGGGATGGGGGGAGAGATTAATAGACTACCTGGATGGGGATGGGGGAGAGAGATTAATAGACTACCTGGATGGGGGAGAGAGATTAATAGACTACCTGGATGGGGATGGGGGAGAGAGATTAATAGACTACCTGGATGGGGAGAGAGATTAATAGACTACCTGGATGGGGGAGAGAGATTAATAGACTACCTGGATGGGGAGAGAGATTAATAGACTTCCTGGATGGGGAGAGAGATTAATAGACTACCTGGATGGGGGAGAGAGATTAATAGACTACCTGGATGGGGATGGGGGAGAGAGATTAATAGGCTACCTGGATGGGGGAGAGAGATTAATAGACTACCTGGATGGGGATGGGGGAGAGAGATTAATAGACTACCTGGATGGGGAGAGAGATTAATAGACTACCTGGATGGGGATGGGAGAGAGATTAATAGACTACCTGGATGGGATGGGAGAGAGATTAATAGACTACCTGGATGGGATGGGAGAGAGATTAATAGACTACCTGGATGGGGAGAGAGATTAATAGACTACCTGGATGGGGGAGAGATTAATAGACTACCTGGATGGGGATGGGGGAGAGAGATTAATAGACTACCTGGATGGGGGAGAGAGATTAATAGACTACCTGGATGGGGGGAGAGATTAATAGACTACCTGGATGGGGAGAGATTAATAGACTACCTGGATGGGGATGGGGAGAGAGATTAATAGACTACCTGGATGGGGATGGGGGAGAGAGATTAATAGACTACCTGGATGGGAATGGGGGAGAGAGATTAATAGACTACCTGGATGGGGAGAGAGATTAATAGACTACCTGGATGGGGATGGGGAGAGAGATTAATAGACTACCTGGATGGGGATGGGGGAGAGAGATTAATAGACTACCTGGATGGGGAGAGAGATTAATAGACTACCTGGATGGGGATGGGGGAGAGATTGATAGACTACCTGGATGGGGAGAGAGATTAATAGACTACCTGGATGTGGATGGGGGAGAGATTAATAGACTACCTGGATGGGGGGAGAGATTAATAGACTACCTAGAGAGATGAATAGACTACCTGGATGGGGAGAGATTAATAGACTACCTGGATGGGGAGAGAGATTAATAGACTACCTGGATGGGGAGAGAGATTAATAGACTACCTGGATGGGGAGGGAGATTAATAGACTACCTGGATGGGGAGAGATTAATAGACTACCTGGATGGGGAGAGAGATTAATAGACTACCTGGATGTGGGAGAGAGATTAATAGACTACCTGAATGGGGGGAGAGATTAATAGACTACCTGGATGGGGAGAGAGATTAATAGACTACCTGGATGGGGAGAGAGATTAATAGACTACCTGGATGGGGGAGAGAGATTAATAGACTACCTGAATGGGGGGAGAGATTAATAGACTACCTGGATGGGGGGAGAGATTAATAGACTACCTGGATGGGGAGAGAGATTAATAGACTACCTGGATGGGGAGAGAGATTAATAGACTACCTGGATGGGGAGAGAGATTAATAGACTACCTGGATGGGGATGGGGGAGAGAGATTAATAGACTACCTGGATGGGGAGAGATTAATAGACTACCTGGATGGGGATGGGGTATTTATTATATAATTACAGCCCCATTCATCTAGATTGGTTTTCAATGTCTCTATGTTAATTTCCTGTCTATTTGTGGTTGTATTTCAGTCATGCCACGGACATAATGGAGACGGCAGGCTGGAAGTCAATGATCCAGTCCCACCCTCACTTAGTGGCCGAGGCCTTCAGAGCCCTGGCATCGGCACAGTGCCCGCCCTTCGGCCTGCCGCGGAAACGCCTAAAACAGTCCTGACTGCTACAGCCCTCTGATCCAGACTGATCCAGACTGAGAGCTGAGGCAGCCCTCTGATCCAGACTGATCCAGACTGAGAGCTGAGGCAGCCCTCTGATCCAGACTGAGAGCTGAGGCAGCCCTCTGATCCAGACTGATCCAGACTGAGAGCTGAGGCAGCCCTCTGATCCAGACTGAGAGCTGAGGCAGCCCTCTGATCCAGACTGAGAGCTGAGGCAGCCCTCTGATCCAGACTGATCCAGACTGAGAGCTGAGGCAGCCCTCTGATCCAGACTGATCCAGACTGAGAGCTGAGGCAGCCCTCTGATCCAGACTGAGAGCTGAGGCAGCCCTCTGATCCAGACTGATCCAGACTGAGAGCTGAGGCAGCCCTCTGATCCAGACTGAGAGCTGAGGCAGCCCTCTGATCCAGACTGATCCAGACTGAGAGCTGAGGCAGCCCTCTGATCCAGACTGAGAGCTGAGGCAGCCCTCTGATCCAGACTGAGAGCTGAGGCAGCCCTCTGATCCAGACTGAGAGCTGAGGCAGCCCTCTGATCCAGACTGAGAGCTGAGGCAGCCCTCTGATCCAGACTGATCCAGACTGAGAGCTGAGGCAGCCCTCTGATCCAGACTGATCCAGACTGAGAGCTGAGGCAGCCCTCTGATCCAGACTGAGAGCTGAGGCAGCCCTCTGATCCAGACTGAGAGCTGAGGCACCATGGAGAGACACAGGACTATAAAGAAGAGATTCCCCCCCCAGTCCCCTCATAGAAACCAACAGGATGCTACGGACAGTCTATCTGAACAGGGCTGGGAGAATGGGAGACTGACTCCAACTGCTAGAAAGTAACGTTTGGGTTTGGTCCTCAAGTTTTGTCTGCTATTTTTCTGTAATTTCAAATGGCCTTAATCTATCTGCCATTGGAGCTGATCTACTGTGTTCTCCCTATTTGACTCTGTACCTGCCCCCGTCCCACAGACCAGCCTGCCCTGTCCCACAGACCAGGCTGTCCCCGTCCCACAGACCAGGCTGCCCCCGTCCCACAGACCAGGCTGCCCTGTCCCACAGACCAGGCTGCCCCCGTCCCACAGACCAGGCTGCCCCGTCCCACAAACCAGGCTGCCCCCGTCCCACAAACCAGGCTGCCCCGTCCCACAAACCAGGCTGCCCCCGTCCCACAAACCAGGCTGCCCCCGTCCCACAGACCAGGCTGTCCCCGTCCCACAGACCAGGCTGCCCCCGTCCCACAGACCAGGCTGCCCCCGTCCCACAGACCAGGCTGTCCCCGTCCCACAGACCAGGCTGCCCCCGTCCCACAGACCAGCCTGCCCTGTCCCACAGACCAGGCTGCCCCCGTCCCACAGACCAGGCTGCCCCCGTCCCACAAACCAGGCTGCCCCCGTCCCACAAACCAGGCTGCCCCCGTCCCACAAACCAGGCTGCCCCCGTCCCACAGACCAGGTTGCCCCCGTCCCACAGACCAGGTTGCCCCCGTCCCACAGACCAGGCTGCCCCCGTCCTACCCCCGTCCCACAGACCAGGCTGCCCCGTCCCACAGACCAGGCTGCCCCGTCCTGCCCCCGTCCCACAGACCAGGCTGCCCCGTCCTGCCCCGTCCCACAGACCAGGCTGCCCCCGTCCCACAGACCAGGCTGCCCCGTCCCACAGACCAGGCTGCCCCGTCCTGCCCCCGTCCCACAGACCAGGCTGCCCCGTCCTACCCCCGTCCCACAGACCAGGCTGCCCCCGTCCCACAGACCAGGCTGCCCCCGTCCCACAGACCAGGCTGCCCCGTCCTGCCCCCGTCCCACAGACCAGGCTGCCCCGTCCCACAGACCAGGCTGCCCCGTCCTGCCCCGTCCCACAGACCAGGCTGCCCCGTCCTGCCCCCGTCCCACAGACCAGGCTGCCCCTGTCCCACAGACCAGGCTGCCCCCGTCCCACAGACCAGGCTGCCCCGTCCCACAGACCAGGCTGCTCCGTCCTGCCCCCGTCCCACAGACCAGGCTGCCCCGTCCCACAGACCAGGCTGCCCCGTCCCACAGACCAGGCTGCCCCGTCCTGCCCCCGTCCCAGGCTGCCCCGTCCCACAGACCAGGCTGCCCCGTCCTGCCCCCGTCCCAGGCTGCCCCGTCCCACAGACCAGGCTGCCCCGTCCTGCCCCGTCCCACAGACCAGGCTGCCCCGGTCCCAAGCTGCCCCCGTCCCACAGACCAGGCTGCCCCGGTCCCAGGCTGCCCCCGTCCCACAGACCAGGCTGCCCCGTCCTGCCCCCGTCCCACAGACCAGGCTGCCCCGTCCCACAGACCAGGCTGCCCCGTCCTGCCCCCGTCCCACAGACCAGGCTGCCCCCGTCCCACAGACCAGGCTGCCCCCGTCCCACAGACCAGGCTGCCCCCGTCCCACAGACCAGGCTGCTCCGTCCTGCCCCCGTCCCACAGACCAGGCTGCCCCGTCCCACAGACCAGGCTGCTCCGTCCTGCCCCCGTCCCACAGACCAGGCTGCCCCGTCCCACAGACCAGGCTGCCCCGTCCCACAGACCAGGCTGCCCCGTCCTGCCCCCGTCCCAGGCTGCCCCGTCCCACAGACCAGGCTGCCCCGTCCTGCCCCCGTCCCAGGCTGCCCCGTCCCACAGACCAGGCTGCCCCGTCCTGCCCCCGTCCCACAGACCAGGCTGCCCCGGTCCCAAGCTGCCCCCGTCCCACAGACCAGGCTGCCCCGGTCCCAGGCTGCCCCGTCCCACAGACCAGGCTGCCCTGTCCCCGTCCCACAGACCAGGCTGCCCCGGTCCCAGGCTGCCCCCGTCCCACAGACCAGGCTGCCCCGTCCTGCCCCCGTCCCACAGACCAGGCTGCCCCCGTCCCAGCCTGCCCCCGTCCCACAGACCAGGCTGCCCCCGTCCCACAGACCAGGCTGCCCCCGTCCTGCCCCCGTCCCACAGACCAGGCTGCCCCGGTCCCAGGCTGCCCCCGTTCTGCCCCCGTCCCACAGACCAGGCTGCCCCGGTCCCACAGACCAGGCTGACCCGGTCCCAGGCTGCCCCCGTCCCACAGACCAGGCTGCCCCGGTCCCACAGACCAGGCTGACCCGATCCCAGGCTGCCCCCGTCCCACAGACCAGGCTGCCCCGGTCCCAGGCTGCCCCTGTCCTACAGACCAGGCTGCCCCGGTCCCAGGCTGCCCCCGTCCCACAGACCAGGCTGCCCCGGTCCCAGGCTGCCCCCGTCCCACAGACCAGGCTGACCCGGTCCCAGGCTGCCTCCAGATTGCACTAGTTCCCATAGTAATTTTGATATGGAGTTCTATAGGGACGTGTTAAGGGTTTGATTCATGGGAAATATTATATATTTGTAATGTTTAGCCCATTTTGTGACTAGACATTAAAAAGCGTGAACACTTTCAGTGCAAGGTCAATTCTTTACACTTTTTAAAAGATGAGTATGCCCCATATTGATGGCACCATTTCTATGTAAATGACCGTTCAACCATCTTCAGAAGGCTGTTTCCTGGCATTAAAAGACAGTGTTGATGCTGTTATTATTGTATGGATGACGTGAACATGTCAAATGTCTCTGCCTCTACACTAGAAAAAGTATTGGACGAATTGGAAAGGCTCTTTCCCCAAACAGTCTCCCCATTGGATGATCACTTATGCAAAGGGAAATCTATAGATTCAACTTCAAGAGATTTAGCTTTCCGTACTACTACCAACTTGCAAATATTTATACACTGAGTATACAAAACATTAGGAACACTTTCTCTTTCCATGACAGACTGACCAGGTGAATCCAGGTGACAGCTATGATCCCTTATTGATGTCACTTGTTAAATCCACTTCAATCAGTGTAGATGAAGGGGAGGAGACGGGTTAGAGAAGGATTTTTAAGCCTTGAGACATGGATTGTGTATGTGTGCCATTCAGAGGGCGAATGGGCAAGATAAAAGATTTAAGTGCCTTTGAACGGGCTATGGTAGTAGGTCCCGTGTGGCTCAGTTGGTAGAGCATGGTGTTTGCAACGCCAGGGTTGTGGGTTCAATTCCCACGGGGGACCAGTACAGGGGAATTTTTTTTTCATGAAATGTATGCATTCACTACTGTAAGTCGCTCTGGATAAGAGCGTCTGCTAAATGACTAAAATGTAAAATGTAAAAATGTAGTAGGTGCCAGGTGCACCGGTTTGAGTGTGTCAAGAACTGCAACACTGCTGGGTTTTTCACACTCAACAGTTTCCTGTGTGTATCAAGAACATCCACCACCCAAAGGACATCAAGCCAACTTCACACAACTGTGGAAAGCATTGGAGTCAGCATGGGCCAGCATCAGTGTGGAACGCTTTCAACACCTAGAGTATGCGCTGATGAATTGAGTCTGTTCCTAATGTTTTGTACACTCATGGTATATTGTTCATCTATTGTGCTTGGCAAAAGAAAAATGTGGGAAAGACAAATGCATGGTCCTGTATTCTTTTCTGCAATTATCTACAAGTATCTGTAAAGGATTTTAATGAATTGAGTCCAGTCCCAGTGCAAACTAGGCTCCAACAGTCTTGGACCTGTACAGGATGCTGAGTATCACTGTCCATTATTACTGCCTTTGTTATAGGGGTCAGGGGTCAGGTCAGCTTCACATTCTAAGCAGTCAGGACCTCCTCAACTGATTCAGTTCATCAATGGAAGAAATGTAAACCTTTCCTGATCTGAACCTGCATGAATGGGTCACATGTTGGTCGTACAGCCATGATGTGTATTGATGAGTCACATGTTGGTCGTACAGCCATGATGTGTACTGATGGGTCACATGTTGGTCGTACAGCCATGATGTGTACTGATGGGTCACATGTTGGTCGTACAGCCATGATGTGTACTGATGGGTCACATGTGGGTCGTACAGCCATGATGTGTACTGATGGGTCACATGTTGGTCGTACAGCCATGATGTGTACTGATGGGTCACATGTCGGTCGTTAACAGCCATGATGTGTACTGATGGGTCACATGTTGGTCGTACAGCCATGATGTGTATTGATGGGTCACATGTTGGTCGTTAACAGTGTCATAGCTGCTGGTATGTAATATGACAGATACCTATTTAGAAGATTTTGTAAATGACTGAAAGTGACATCCTTTTACATGGAATGACTCAGTCATTCTGTGTTCTATTGCAATGTTGGGAAAAAGATAGTTGTCTGAGAGAATGCCTGCATTAACCCATTAAAGATAGTTGTCTGAGAGAATGCCTGCATTAACCCATTAAAGATAGTTGTCTGAGAGAATGCCTGCATTAACCCATTAAAGATAGTTGTCTGAGAGAATGCCTGCATTAACCCATTAACCCATTAAAGATAGTTGTCTGAGAGAATGCCTGCATTAACCCATTAAAGATAGTTGTCTGAGAGAATGCCTGCATTAACCCATTAAAGATAGTTGTCTGAGAGAATGCCTGCATTAACCCATTAAAGATAGTTGTCTGAGAGAATGCCTGCATTAACCCATTAAAGATGCAGCTTTATTTACCTGCCATTAATTCATCACGTGGTCAAGTGTTCCGTGATGGCTGTTATATCGGTTTGTCCTTTACCTCACCAGGTCTGCCTGCTTCTCCTACACGGTTACTGTTGTAGTCAGTCTTCACACCTGTGGGCCCTCATCCATAGCTAACATCAAGATGTTACTGCTAAATACATTTTTATTTATTTACCTAATAGAATATGGGCTCAATAAGCCACATCAAACCAGCATCCCAGTATTAACACTGCGGCAGCATGAATGTACCTTTGCCCCTGTGATCAAATTAAGCTTCAGAATTATCTTGGTTACTGTTGAAACAGTGGCCTCCTTAGTAGTAGATACATCTCCAGACAAATCTCTTCTGTACAACTTGCCCAACACAAAGTCCTGTTGTTATGCGTCTTTAAAATGTGGTTCATCAATCCCAATTAAACTAAGCATCATGTTCCATCAAACGTAAAGATAAAAGTTCATACTGGACCAAGGAGTTGTGAAGTCAGGACTGTGGCCAATTTTTATTTTATTTAACGAGACAAGTCAGTTAATAACAAATTATTATTTACAATGATGGCCACACTCAGACAACGCTGACTCCCAATCACGGCCAGATGTGATGCAGCCTGGATTCAAACCAGGTACTGCAGTGATGCCTAGACCACAGCACCACTCCAGAGCTATGGTCCAGTATGTTTATAGAGGACAGAGCTATGGTCCAGTATGTTTATAGAGGACAGAGCTATGGTCCAGTATGTTTATAGAGGACAGAGCTATGGTCCAGTATGTTTATAGAGGACAGAGCCCTGGTCCTACAATATCTTCAGAAAGAACAGAGCTATGGTCCTACAATATCTTCAGAGAGGACAGAGCTGTGGCCCAGTATGTTTATAGAGGACAGAGCTGTGGCCCAGTATGTTTATAGAGGACAGAGCTGTGGTCCAGTATGTTTATAGAGGACAGAGCTGTGGCCCAGTATGTTTATAGAGGACAGAGCTGTGGCCCAGTATGTTTATAGAGGACAGAGCTGTGGTCCAGTATGTTTATAGAGGACAGAGCTGTGGTCCAGTATGTTTATAGAGGACAGAGCTGTGGTCCAGTATGTTTATAGAGGACAGAGCTGTGGTCCAGTATGTTTATAGAGGACAGAGCTGTGGCCCAGTATGTTTATAGAGGACAGAGCTGTGGTCCAGTATGTTTATAGAGGACAGAGCTGTGGTCCAGTATGTTTATAGAGGACAGAGCTGTGGTCCAGTATGTTTATAGAGGACAGAGCTGTGGCCCAGTATGTTTATAGAGGACAGAGCTGTGGTCCAGTATGTTTATAGAGGACAGAGCTGTGGTCCAGTAGGTTTATAGAGGACAGAGCTGTGGTCCAGTATGTTTATAGAGGACAGAGCTGTGGTCCAGTATGTTTATAGAGGACAGAGCTGTGGTCCAGTATGTTTATAGAGGACAGAGCTGTGGTCCAGTATGTTTATAGAGGACAGAGCTGTGGTCCAGTATGTTTATAGAGGACAGAGCTGTGGTCCAGTATGTTTATAGAGGACAGAGCTGTGGCCCAGTATGTTTATAGAGGACAGAGCTGTGGTCCAGTATGTTTATAGAGGACAGAGCTGTGGTCCAGTATGATTGTTATGCTCTCCCAGCCTCCTCCTCTGTGTTTGGTGTTCTGGTTGGTGTTCTGGTTGGTGTTCTGGTTGTGTTCTGGTTGGTGTTCTGGTTGGTGTTCTGGTTGGTGTTCTGGTTGGTGTTCTGGTTGTGTTCTGGTTGATTGGGTGGTTGGTGTTCTGGTTGGTGTTCTGGTTGTGTTCTGGTTGGTGTTCTGGTTGGTGTTCTGGTTGTGTTCTGGTTGGTGTTCTGGTTGATTAGGTGGTTGGTGTTCTGGTTGGTGTTCTGGTTGGTGTTCTGGTTGGTGTTCTGGTTGGTGTTCTGGTTGGTGTTCTGGTTGGTGTTCTGGTTGGTGTTCTGGTTGATTAGGTGGTTGGTGTTCTGGTTGGTGTTCTGGTTGGTGTTCTGGTTGATTAGGTGGTTGGTGTTCTGGTTGGTGTTCTGGTTGTGTTCTGGTTGTGTTCTGGTTGGTGTTCTGGTTGGTGTTCTGGTTGGTGTTCTGGTTGGTGTTCTGGTTGATTAGGTGGTTGGTGTTCTGGTTGGTGTTCTGGTTGTGTTCTGGTTGGTGTTCTGGTTGTGTTCTGGTTGGTGTTCTGGTTGGTGTTCTGGTTGGTGTTCTGGTTGTGTTCTGGTTGGTGTTCTGGTTGGTGTTCTGGTTGGTGTTCTGGTTGTGTTCTGGTTGGTGTTCTGGTTGGTGTTCTGGTTGGTGTTCTGGTTGTGTTCTGGTTGTGTTCTGGTTGTGTTCTGGTTGGTGTTCTGGTTGTGTTCTGGTTGGTGTTCTGGTTGTGTTCTGGTTGTGTTCTGGTTGGTGTTCTGGTTGATTGGGTGGTTGGTGTTCTGGTTGGTGTTCTGGTTGTGTTCTGGTTGTGTTCTGGTTGTGTTCTGGTTGATGTTCTGGTTGATTGGGTGGTTGGTGTTCTGGTTGGTGTTCTGGTTGGTGTTCTGGTTGTGTTCTGGTTGGTGTTCTGGTTGGTGTTCTGGTTGATTAGGTGGTTGTGTTCTGGTTGGTGTTCTGGTTGGTGTTCTGGTTGGTGTTCTGGTTGGTGTTCTGGTTGATTGGGTGGTTGGTGTTCTGGTTGTGTTCTGGTTGTGTTCTGGTTGTGTTCTGGTTGGTGTTCTGGTTGATTAGGTGGTTGGTGTTCTGGTTGGTGTTCTGGTTGTGTTCTGGTTGTGTTCTGGTTGTGTTCTGGTTGGTGTTCTGGTTGTGTTCTGGTTGGTGTTCTGGTTGGTGTTCTGGTTGGTGTTCTGGTTGGTGTTCTGGTTGATTAGGTGGTTGGTGTTCTGGTTGGTGTTCTGGTTGGTGTTCTGGTTGGTGTTCTGGTTGGTGTTCTGGTTGATTAGGTGGTTGGTGTTCTGGTTGGTGTTCTGGTTGGTGTTCTGGTTGGTGTTCTGGTTGGTGTTCTGGTTGTGTTCTGGTTGATTAGGTGGTTGGTGTTCTGGTTGTGTTCTGGTTGGTGTTCTGGTTGGTGTTCTGGTTGGTGTTCTGGTTGGTGTTCTGGTTGGTGTTCTGGTTGGTGTTCTGGTTGGTGTTCTGGTTGTGTTCTGGTTGGTGTTCTGGTTGGTGTTCTGGTTGTGTTCTGGTTGGTGTTCTGGTTGGTGTTCTGGTTGGTGTTCTGGTTGTGTTCTGGTTGGTGTTCTGGTTGATTAGGTGGTTGGTGTTCTGGTTGGTGTTCTGGTTGGTGTTCTGGTTGTGTTCTGGTTGTGTTCTGGTTGGTGTTCTGGTTGGTGTTCTGGTTGATTAGGTGGTTGGTGTTCTGGTTGGTGTTCTGGTTGGTGTTCTGGTTGGTGTTCTGGTTGGTGTTCTGGTTGATTAGGTGGTTGGTGTTCTGGTTGGTGTTCTGGTTGGTGTTCTGGTTGGTGTTCTGGTTGATTAGGTGGTTGGTGTTCTGGTTGGTGTTCTGGTTGGTGTTCTGGTTGGTGTTCTGGTTGTGTTCTGGTTGGTGTTCTGGTTGGTGTTCTGGTTGATTGGGTGGTTGGTGTTCTGGTTGGTGTTCTGGTTGGTGTTCTGGTTGTGTTCTGGTTGGTGTTCTGGTTGGTGTTCTGGTTGGTGTTCTGGTTGATTAGGTGGTTGGTGTTCTGGTTGGTGTTCTGGTTGGTGTTCTGGTTGGTGTTCTGGTTGGTGTTCTGGTTGTGTTCTGGTTGGTGTTCTGGTTGGTGTTCTGGTTGATTGGGTGGTTGGTGTTCTGGTTGGTGTTCTGGTTGGTGTTCTGGTTGTGTTCTGGTTGGTGTTCTGGTTGGTGTTCTGGTTGGTGTTCTGGTTGGTGTTCTGGTTGTGTTCTGGTTGGTGTTCTGGTTGGTGTTCTGGTTGTGTTCTGGTTGGTGTTCTGGTTGGTGTTCTGGTTGGTGTTCTGGTTGTGTTCTGGTTGTGTTCTGGTTGGTGTTCTGGTTGGTGTTCTGGTTGGTGTTCTGGTTGGTGTTCTGGTTGGTGTTCTGGTTGGTGTTCTGGTTGGTGTTCTGGTTGGTGTTCTGGTTGGTGTTCTGGTTGGTGTTCTGGTTGATTGGGTGGTTGGTGTTCTGGTTGGTGTTCTGGTTGTGTTCTGGTTGGTGTTCTGGTTGGTTAGGTGCACCTTCAACACTTACACACATTTTACCTTCATCCATACATCTCCATTACACCCCTCACATGCCTACTGTCACACTTCACAGGCTAGTTTTATACTTAGTTATTTCAGAAATATGTTTGTTACTCCTTAACTGCCGATGTGTGGACTCCCCTGTTTGTCCTCATCTAGAGCTGGGACAAGGGGGCTCGTCTGGGATTCTTGCCTTGGCTATTTTGACGTTATCCTTAGTATACATGGTATATGGTCATTTGTTAGCGCTAATTGCTGACTCTTTGGTGGGTCAAGTGGTTTGCTTAGTTCTGCTATTGCCCCAGAAGCCTGTATGGCCTTTTTGTATGCGCTATTGTATATTGGGAGTTACATGTTGACTTTTTGTAGTTGTGTGTGTAATCACACTTCAATTGGTTTAGAGAAATCGCCTTCTAAGGTATCGGTTTGATGACTTGTTTATTTATTACCTGTTTTGATTTGGTGCATCAGTGGAGAGAAGATGAAGTTTATTTTCCTGTACTGTCTAGAGACACTCTGTTCTGTTCCCTGTTGGGTCATCGGATTATGAAGGTGACATGTCTTTGCCATGTATGACAGTGAGAAGTTTTGAGTCAGACATGACTCGTTGCCCAGAGCTATGGTCTTTCCCCCTGTTAGGTATAGCGGCGTGTTCCTGCTGGGAGCACGTTGTGCGTTGTTTGTTATTTTTGTGTGGTGATAGTGGTCAGAGCCGTTGCCTCGGGAGCACAGCCGTGGTTTGGCGTTGGTTACCAGCGAGCTGGTTCCTCCTTCGTGCCAGCGGGCTCTAGTGCATCAATACCCTCCGTAAAGGCATCGAAGACTACGGTTAAGTTTAACAATAGGATTTGGGGAAACTCAAGTAATACTCATCTGTTTTTGCACTGTTACTTTTTGTTATGTGGTCGATTTGCTCATTAGGGCAGTTCAAAGTTTGGGCTACTAATCTGTTCATTTGGTTGTAGCATTATGGCGTCTATTGAGGATTTTGTCTGTGCTCCTTCTGAAGAGTTGCTTATGCAGTTTACAGAGGAACAGCTTTTGAAGTTGAGTCAGTATTATCATGTTGGGATTAATGACAAACATCTCAAGGATACAGTGAGGTCTATTCTGTCAGTTAATTTGCTTTCAGCTGGTATTTTGAAGGCAGAATTGAGTGAACCTAGTCCAGCTGTATTGGATGTACCAATTGTGTCTAGCGCTGGTTTGACATTCAAGCAGAAAAAGGAGTTACTTTTATTGCAGCTAAATCGTGACAAAGATCTGGAAAGGTTGAAACAGTAAAAATAACTTGATTTGGAAAGGTAGAAACAGCAAAAATAACTTGATTTGGAAAGGTTGAAGCAGGATATGGCACAAGCTAAACTGCGGTTGCATCATCAGCAGTTAGAACTTGTCAGTGAAGGCTTTCAGGTGAATGTTATTTTGAGAATGACTACTCAAGCTCCCCAATGGGACGCTCTTCCCTTGGTCGTTCTCCGCCTCTTGATGTTGCTGGTAATCTCTGGTTGTTTCCTACATTTTCTGAAAAGGTTCCTGATCTATTTTCTTTGTTATTTGAACGTGTAGCAGACTCTCTGGCTTGGCCTGATGCAGACGGACTTTGATGCTACTGTGTGTTTTGACCGGTAGGACTCAGGAGACTTACTCATCTCTTAGCGCTACAGATAGTGATGATTGCGTAAAGGTTAAAACTTACGAGTGCGTCTCTGAAGTGTATCGACAGTGTTTCAGAACGTTGAAGAAAGGTGAAACAGTCCCATGTTGAGTTAAGGGATTTGTTAACTCAGTTCAATCGTTGGTGTACTGCGTCAGCAGTCGCAAGATTTCAAATCAAATGTATTTATATAGCCCTTCTTACATCAGCTGATATCTCAAAGTGCTGTACGGAAACCCAGCCTAAAACCCCCAAACAGCAAGCAATGCAGGTGTAGAAGCACGGTGGCTAGGAAAAACTCCCTAGAAAGGCCAAAACCTAGGAAGAAACCTAGAGAGGAACCAGTGAGGGCGAAAACTCCCTAGAAAGGCCAAAACCTAGGAAGAAACCTAGAGAGGAACCAGGCTATGAGGGGTGGCCAGTCCTCTTCTGGCTGTGCCGGGTGGAGATTATAACAGCACATGGCCAAGATGTTCAAATGTTCATAAATGACCAGCATGGTCAAATAATAATAATCATAGTAGTTGTCGAGGGTGCAACAAGTCAGCAACACAAGAGTAAGTGTCAGTTGGATTTTTCATAGCTGATCTTTGAGAGTTCCTGCTGTCTCTAGAGAGTTGAAAACAGCAGGTCTGGGACAGGTAGTACGTCCGGTGAACAGGTCAGGGTTCCAGCAGGTCTAGGACAGCAGGTCTGGGACAGGTAGCACATCCGGTGAACAGGTCAGGGTTCCAGCAGGTCTAGGACAGCAGGTCTGGGACAGGTAGCACATCCGGTGAACAGGTCAGGGTTCCAGCAGGTCTAGGACAGCAGGTCTGGGACAGGAGATCCGGAAAGGTCAGGGTTCCAGCAGGTCTAGGACAGCAGGTCTGGGACAGGTAGCACGTCCGGTGAACAGGTTAGGGTTCCATAGCCGCAGGCAGAACAGTTGGAACTGGAGCAGCAGCACGGCCAGGTGGACTGGGGACAGCAAGGAGTCAACATGCCAGGTAGTCCTGAGGCATGGTCCTAGGGCTCAGGTCCTCCGAGAGAGAATTAGAGAGAGCATATTTAAATTCACACAGGACACCGGATAAGACAAGAGAAATACTCCAGATGTGACAGACTGACCCTAGCCCCCCGACACATAAACTACTGCAGCATAAATACTGGAGGCTGAGACAGGAGGGGTCAGGAGACACTGGTTGTCCTCGAACAATTTAAAGAATCTGTCCCTGATCGTCTTGCTACCTATATAAAGGAACATAAAGTCCTTACTGCATCTGAAGCTGCTGTTTTGGCAGATGAGTACGTACTGACCCACAAAGGCAGTTTTGGAGGGTCCTGTATGCGAGATTGGGGGCAGAGGAACAGTTCAAGTGGATTTTGGTCAGCATATTCCTTTGGTGCTGGTAATGACGCATTTACATCTCGATCCGAACGTGGTTCATGTGGACAGAATGATGTAAGTGAAATCTGTAATTATTGTCAAGGTAAGGCCACTGGAAGAACGAATGTCCTGTCCTTGGTAAAAAAGGTCAGCAGATTGGCCAGCACAAATGTAAAACCTGTTGCATTAGCTGGGCCTGTTCCTCATGTTAATCCTGTTGCGCAAGCTCAAGAAATGTCCAAACCTTTTAGTATTGATTATTGGTGGGGGAGGCAGGTAGCCTAGTGGTTAAAGCGTTGAACTAGTAACCGAAAGGTTGCAAGATCAAATCCCTGAGCTGACAAGGTTAAAATCTGTCATCCTGACCTGAACAAGGCAGTTAACCCACTGTTCCTAGGCCATCATTGTAAATAAGAATTTGTTCTTAACTGACTTGCCCAGTTCAATAGGTTGGTCAACAAGCTTACTAGATCAATAAAGGTCAAATAAAAAAAGCCCTTTGTCACAGAGGGTTATGTTTCACTATTGGGAAGTGATGTGCCAGTAAAGATTCTGCGAGACACTGGTGCCTCTGAATCATTTGTTTTGGAGTCTGTTCTACCTGTTCTGGAGACAGATACAGGAACCAGTGTCCTGATTCAAGGGATGGGTTTGAATCCATTGTATGTGACCTTGCACAAAATTGAATTTATATCTGACTTAGTGCAAGGTGAGGTTTCTTTTGGGGTGAGTCCCTTTCTGCCCGTTGACGGTGTTCATGTGATTTTGGGTAACATCTTAGCTGGTAGTCGTGTCTGGCATAATGTACCTCCTCTGGTGGTTTCTCATACCCCATCCCATGTAGAGATTATCGATGAAAACGTACAGAGATTCCCCAGAGGTATTCTCTGCATGCGCTGTGACTCGTGCTATGAGCCATGCTGACACTACAGTCAAAACAGAATTTACACAACACATAAACAAACAGTTTGATAATCCATTAAATTATTTACCTATGTCTGTATCTGTCACGAATCCCACCGAGGGTGGCTCCCCTGCCTGCACGGCGGTCGTCGTCGCCGGCCTACTAGCCGCCGCTGATCCCTTTTTCCTTTTCGTTTGGTATGGTCTTACTGTTTGCACCTGTTCCTTATTTGTGTCTCTTGATTTATGGTTATTTAAGCCTGTTTAGCCCGCCCAGGTGCGGGATTATTTTCATCAGAGTGTTTTTGTTGTTGGATGTGCTGGCGATCTGCTTGTGTTGTTTTATATGCGTACTGTGGACCCGTTGTATTTGGGTACTTTGCTATTCACGCCGGTTGTGTTGGCGTCGACCGTTTTTTTGTATTTAAGGAATAAATACATTTTTCCTTACCTCTGCTCTCTGCGCCTGACTCCTACCACCACTCCTAGCATTCGCTGACAATATCCTGTATATCTCGTGATGGAGCTGATCCTAAGTACTCCCGGTTGAGGAGGTAAGGAGTGCTGCCCAGGGTTACTACATTCAAGATCAGTTGTTGACGAGGAAATGGATGCCTCACAGCAAAAGTTTTGTGGGTGATGTTATTGTTAAGATTGTGGTTCCTTCTAAGCTTCGAGATCTAGTTTTGAAAACATCTCATGATGTTTCTGGTCACTTAGGGGTTAGTAAAAACTAGGATGGAATTTTGCTTAAATTTTATTGGCCTTGTTTAAAGAAAGACATTTCCGTTTACATCAAAACATGCCATGTATGTCAGCTGACTGGGAAGCCTAATCAGCTGTTGAGGCCAGTCCCGCTGCAACCTATTCCTGTTACAGGCCAGCCATTTGATTATTGATTGTGTTGGACCCTTACCCCATTCTAAAGCTGGTAGCACCTACATGTTAACTGTCAGGCTACGAGATATCTTGCAGCCTATCTGCAACATTACCACTAAATCTGTTGTGAAGGCTTTGTCACAGTTCATCTACATTTTTGGAATACCTAAGGTGATACAGAGCCATCAGGGTTCCAACTTCGCACAGATTTGCACAAGTCTTGCAACAATAGCGTATAAGATGATGTGGCTGTTTATAGTGACACTTGGGAGTGACATCTGGTGCGGATACGGACTCTGTTTGAGTGTCTCGCTGAGGCCTGTCTCACTGAGGCCTGTCTCACTGAGGCCTGTCTCACAACTTAACCAAATATGAGTTAGCCCAGGCAACAGTGACCTACATCAGCAGAGTGGTCGGGTCGTGTTCTGGTTGGTGTTAGCCCAGGCAACAGTGACCTACCTCGGCAGAGGGGTCGAATAGGGTCGTGTTCTCCCGGTGCGGGCTAAAGTGGCCGCTATCAATCTGTTTCCACCGCCCGCCACCAAGAAGGAGCTGCAAAGCTTCCTAGGTATGGTTGGGTATTATCGGGCGTTTTGCTGCAACTTCTCCATGGTTGTAGCACCTCTGACTGATCTGTTGAAGAAGAGGGATGATTTTAATCTGGTCTTCCTGCTGTCAGAGTGCTTTTGAAAATGTGAAACTGCTTCTTAGCTCTGATCCTGTGTCGGCTGCCCCACGACTGGGACAGCCTTTCAGCCTATATGTGGATGCCAGTAATGTGAGGGCAGGTGCTGTGTTGCTTCAAGCAGATGAAGGAGATGTGAAACATCCTGTTAGCTATTTCTGCTGAAAGTTTAACAGCGATCAGTTAAATTATTCAGTGGGGGGAGAAGGAGGCCCTTAATCTGGGCGTTGCAGCATTTTGAGGTCTGTGGGGTTGGGTGTGGTCCCTACTGTGGTTTACACTGACCACAACCCCCTTTCTTTCCTGCACACCATGCGTTTGCCCACATTGCAGGATTATGTGCTGCTGTTTGTTCCTGCAGGCATTCAATTTGGATGTATGACATGTGAAAGGGGTGGATAATGTGCTTTCCCGTGTACCGATTTAGTCGATCTTCGGATTCCCTTTGTTGCGTTTTTCCTTTCTGGTTGGTGGTCTGTTCAGGGTTTATTTTGTCCTTGCTCTGGCTTCAGCTCTCCTGTCGCCCGGTCTATTTCTTTCTCTTCAATTGTTGTTTCCAGGTACCATGGTTGCTGAGGTTGTATGGGGTCAGGTGATTTGGTTGGGTTGGTACCATGGTTGCTGAGGTTGTATGGGGTCAGGTGATTTGGGTTGGTACCATGGGCATCTGGTGGGCCTCTTAGCTTATGGTTTATATAATATTTTGTGACTGAACCTTTAATAGTTAGGGTTTTTGATTAGTTGTATTTGTGTGGTTGTGGGTTTTGTTTTCAGGTCCCTGATTTTTATGGGAGGGAGTGTTACACCCCCCTCGCTCCCCCTGCCTCCTGTTTGTTTTTATTTGTAGATTGGAGACAGGTGGAGCTGATTGGGTCGTTAAGGTGACAAGGTAGAAGCCACCGGAGAGGGAGACAGAACCGAGGACCAAAGCGCAGGTCCTGCCGGATCCGATCTTGATTGGGAAGCTCCAAGAAGGTGCCAGAACCTCTGGATCCATGGCGGCAAAGCTGTTTCTGGTCTGTGTCAGTTCCGGGCTCAACATCTCCAGCCATGGAGACCCCCGATTACCAGAGGACGCCTTCTTCAACTTCCACGGCGAGTGACGTACCTCGATGGCTGGTTGGGTCGAGAACAGCTCCGTTCTTTAGGGAAGGGGGAGACCCCTTCGGGGATGGAACACTGCCGAGCACCGGCCAGTCGGCTGTGGAGAGCCGACACGGTGGCAAAACTTCCACCAGACCAGAGCGGCGTCCAGCTACTGGGGTGGAAAAAAAGTAAAAAGTAGGTGGGCTTGGGTTCCCAAGCAGCTTATGTAGGTTTGCTACTTGCTTGTGAAGAGTAGCTACTTCGCTCCTGTAGTCCTCCGCAAGCAGTTGCTACATTGAAAGTCAGCGTGGTCCACATTGTCCCGGAACAAAGCAAAGTGTAAACAGCTCCTGCAACGCTGGAAACGTTCAATAGCGGCCTCCATTTGAGACAGTCTAGCTGGCTCGGCGATCTGGGCTTTCGCGTCTCTCCCCCTAAACGGAATCCGTCAGGATCCCGGGACAGACAGCAGCGCTCACAGGATTTAGCCCAACAGAGCCGCAGGATTTCAAAATAAAAGTATATAAAAACACTGTCAACTGTTAGTCTTTAGTTCAGGTTTCGTCGTTCGACAACGTTCAACAACAAACATGCTTGATAATGTATGTGATATAAACAGAGGTATATTTTCTGTGTGATTTAAATATTGACTGAAGCTTTTTCTTGAGTGGGCAGCTTGATGAAAGCCAGACTGTAACCAGTTCCTGCAACCTGGTTCAGGTCATCAGTCAACCTAACAGGGTAGTTACAAACAGCACAGGAATGAAATCATCATCAACATGTATTGATCACATCTTTACTAATACAGCAGAAATTTGCTTGAAAGCAGTATCCAGATCACAATATGGTATAGTATAGTGATCACAATATAGTAGCCCAATCGAGGAAAACCAAAGATCCAAAGGCTGGGCCTAATATAGTGTAAAAGAGGTCATACAAGAAGTTTTGTAGTGATTCCTATGTTATTGATGTAAAGAATATCTGTTGGTCTGTGGTATGTAAGTAGGCGCAAACAGACACTGCAATTGACACTTATGAAATTGCTTATTCCAGTTGCTAATAAGCACGAACTCATTAAGAAAATGAGGAATTGTATGGTTGAGAAAAGAATGGCAAGTAAGTCTGGCTGCACAACCGATTGGCAAACTAAATGCCAATGAGAATACTACCTCAACTGGTCGGGCCAATTGAGCCAATCATTTATTGCCTACCTCCCTACTCTTGCACACACTGTACATAGATTTTTCTCTTTTTATTTTGTGTTATTGACTGTACGTTTGTTTATGTGTAACTTGTAAATGAGAACTTGTTCTCAACTGGCCTACCTGGTTAAATAAAAGTGAAATAAATAAATGGTCAAAACATATTGATACAACAGTAGCTAAGATGGGGAGAAGTCTGTCTATAATAAAGCACTGCTCTGCCTTCTTAACAACACTATCAACAAGGCAGGTCCTACAGACCCTAGTTTCTACCTTCTTAACAACACTATCAACAAGGCAGGTCCTACAGGCCCTAGTTTCTACCTTCTTAACAACACTATCAACAAGGCAGGTCCTACAGGCCCTAGTTTCTACCTTCTTAACAACACTATCAACAAGGCAGGTCCTACAGGCCCTAGTTTTGTCGCACCTGGGCTACTGTTCAGTCATGTGATCAGGTGCCACAAAGAGGGACTTAGGAAAATTGCAATTGTCTCAGAACAGGGCAGCACGGCTGGCCCTTGGATGTACACAGAGAGCTGATATTAATAATATGCATGTCAATCTCTCCTGGCTGAAAGTGGAGGAGAGATTGACTTCATCACTACTTGTATTTATGAGAGGTATTGACGTGTTGAATGCACTGAGCTGTCTGTCTAAACTATTGGCACACAGCTCGGACACCCATCCATACCCCACAAGACATGCCACCAGAGGTCTCTTCACAGTCCCCAAGTCCAGAACAGACTATGGAAGGTGCACAGTACTACATAGAGCCGTGACTACATGGAACTCTATTCCACATCAGGTAACTGATGCAGCAGGAGAATCAGATTAAATAAACATCTTATGGAAGAGCGGGGACTGTGAAGCAACACAAACACACACGATAGCATACGCACTATACACACACTTACACATGGATTGTCTACTGTATATAAACTCAGAAAAAGGGAAACGTGCCTTTTTCAGGACCCTGTCTTTCAAAGATAATTAGTAAAAATCCAAATAACTTCACAGATCTCCATTGTAAAGGGTTTTTAACACTGTTTCCCATGCTTGGTCAATGAACCATAAACAATGAATGAACATGCACCTGTGGAACGGTCGTTAAGACACGAACAGCTTACAGACGGTAGGCAATTAAGGTCACAGCTATGAACTCTTAGGATACTAAAGAGGCATTTCTACTGACTCTGAAAAACACCAAAAGAAAGATGCCCAGGGTCCCTGCTCATCTGTGTGAACGTGCCTTAGGCATGCTGCAAGGAGGCATGAGGACTGCAGATGTGGCCAGGGCAATAAATTGCAATGTCTGTACTGTGAGACGCCTAAGACAGCGCTACAGGGAGACAGGTCAGACAGCTGATCGTCCTCGCAGTGGCAGACCACGTGTAACAACATCTGCACAGGACCGGTACATCCGAACATCACACCTGCGGGACAGGTACATAACAATACTTATGTTCATACATACAGTGTCTCCTGACCCCTCCTGTCTCAGCCTCCAGTATTTATGCTGCAGTAGTTTATGTGTCGGGGGGCTAGGGTCAGTCTGTCACATCTGGAGTATTTCTCTTGTCTTTTCCGGTGTCCTGTGTGAATTTAAATATGCTCTCTCTAATTCTCTCTTTCTCTCTCGGAGGACCTGAGCCCTAGGACCATGCCTCAGGACTACCTGGCTTGATGACTCCTTGCTGTCCCCAGTTCACCTGGCCGTGCTGCTGCTCCAGTTCCAATTGTTCTGCCTGCAGCGATGGAACCCTGACCGGTTCACCGGACGTGCTACCTGTCCCAGACCTGCTGTTTTCAACTCTCTAGAGACAGCAGGAGCAGTAGAGATACTCTCAAAGATTAGCTATGAAAATGCCAACTGACACTTACTCTTATGTTACTGACTTGTTGCACCGTCGACAACTACTATGATTATTATTATTTGACAATGCTGGTCATTTATGAACATTTGAACATCTAGGCCATGTGCTGTTATAATCTCCACCCGGCACAGCCAGAAGAGGACTGGCCACCCCTCATAGCCTGGTTCCTCTCTAGGTTTCTTCCTAGGTTCTGGCCTTTCTAGGGAGTTTTTCCTAGCCACCGTGCTTCTACACCTGCATTGCTTGCTGTTTGGGGTTTTAGGCTGGGTTTCTGTACAGCACTTTGTGACATCAGCTGATGTAAGAAGGGCTTTATAAATACATTTGATTTGATACAAATATTTACACATGTTAAGTTTGCTGAAAATAAACACTGTTGACAGTGAGAGGGCGTTTCTTTGTTTGCTGAGTTTATGTGATAGTGGTGGAGTACGGGCCTGAGGGCACACAGTCAATGTACTGTAATGTCTTTAAAATTGTATAAACTGCCTTCATTTTTCTGGACCCCAGGAAGAGTAGTTGTTGCCTTGGCCACAGCTTATGGGGATCCGTAATAAATACAAATA
The DNA here is from genome assembly GCF_905237065.1 of Salmo salar. NCBI lineage: Eukaryota > Metazoa > Chordata > Actinopteri > Salmoniformes > Salmonidae > Salmo > Salmo salar. Next base: position 59,333,982 of record NC_059462.1, on the reverse strand, counting down.
CACAACACAATGCCATAGATGTCTCAAATTTTGAGGGAGGGTGCAATTGGCATGCTGACTACAGGAATGTCCAACAGCTGTTGCCAGATAATTGTATGTTAATTTCTCTACCATATGCCGCCTACAAAGTTGTTTTAGAGAATTTGGCAGTACATCTAACCAGCCCCACGGGTCTAACCGTGCCAGATCAGGACCTCCACATCCGGCTTCTACACCGACGGGATCGTCTGAGGAAGGGGGGTGCTGAAGAGTATTTCTGTCCGTAATAAAGCCATTTTGTGTGGAAATACGAATTCTGATTGGCTGGGCCTGGCTCCCCAGTGGGTGGACCTATGCCCTCCCAGGTCCAGCCATTGGTGAGTTCCTGCCCAGTCATGTGAAATCCATAAATTAGAGCCTAATGAATTTTTCAATTGACTGATATCCTTCTATGATCTGTAACTCAGTAAAATCCTTGAAATTGTTGCATGTAGCGTTTCTATTTTTGTTCAGTATAGTTTGTTGTACTTATTCCTTTCCATAATGTCCATCATGGTTACAGCACTTCATCTTTCAATAGCATTTCATAAAATTCAGGCTTGATTTCTTCAGTTACCAGGTAAGTTGACTGAGAACACATTCTCATTTACAGCAACGACCTGGGGAATAGTTACAGGGGAGAGGAGGGGGGATGAATGAGCCAATTGGAAGCTGTGGATGATTAGGTGGCCATGATGGTATGAGGGACAGATTGGGAATTTAGCCAGGACACCAGGGGTTAACACCCCTACTATTACAATAAGTGCCATGGGATCTTTAGTGACCACAGAGAGTCAGGACACCTGTTTAACATCTCATCTGAAACACAGCACCCTTCGCAGGGCAATGTCCCTAATCACTGCCCTGGGATATTACTTTTTTTTTTTGACTTGAGGAAAGGGTGCCCCCTTCTGGCCCTCCAACACCACTTCCAGCAGCATCTGGTCTCCCATCCAGGGACTGACCAGGACCAACCCTGCTTAGCTCCAGAAGCAAGTCAACAGTGGGACGCAGGGTGGTATGCTGCTGTACTCGAGACACTGAGTACAGTAGAACATTCTGAGTTGAAAACAAATATGGAACGTGCAACTGATTTGAATGGGTTATAGTTTTAGAACTCTATAGATCCCTGGTGGACCTTGGCTTCATTGACCTGTCACAGGAAAGACAGTGTGTCTGGTGTTTTCTATGATTAAAGCTCCTTACCATGACTTGTTTTGACTTGTTTTGCTCAGGAAACAACGTTTAGAAATTACACATCTTCAATGAACAGCGGTGTGGCCATCAACACGTTTCTGTCTTTATATTCCACCTGGAGCTAATGATGAGAACAGTGTTCTGCCTGAGAGCAACGCCTCTGCTGGGGAAACACCTGAGAAGCTTGACGTCCATATGCTCTAGATCCTGAACCATGCTAATTAAAGTGAACATTGTGGAGCCTGGCTAGTGTTTCAAATACATCTTCCTCTGCGGTGAGACTCCACGATGCTCCGCAGTGTGTTGGCTGAGCTGTGTGTTGGCTGTGGTGTGTTGGCTGAGCTGTGTGTTGGCTCCAGTGTGATGGCTGTGCAGTGTGTTGGTTCCAGAGTGATGGCTCCAGTGTGATGGTTCCAGTGTGTTGGCTGCGCAGTGTGTTGGCTGTGCAGTGTGTTGGCTGTGCAGTGTGATGGCTCCAGTGTGATGGCTGTGCAGTGTGTTGGCTCCAGTGTGTTGGCTCCAGTGTGATGGCTGTGTAGTGTGTTGGCTCCAGTGTGGTGGCTGTGCAGTGTGTTGGCTGTGCCGTGTGTTGGCTGTGCAGTGTGTTGGCTCCAGTGTGATGGCTCCAGTGTATTGGCTGTGCAGTGTGTTGGCTCCAGTGTGATGGCTGTGCAGTGTGTTGGCTCCAGTGTGATGGCTCCAGTGTGATGGCTCCAGTGTGATGGCTCCAGTGTGATGGCTCCAGTGTGTTGGCTGCGCAGTGTGTTGGTTCCAGTGTGATGGCTGCAGTGTGTTGGCTCCAGTGTGTTGGTTCCAGTGTGTTGGCTGCGCAGTGTGATGGCTCCAGTGTGTTGGCTCCAGTGTGTTGGCTCCAGTGTGATGGCTCCAGTGTGATGGCTCCAGTGTGTTGGCTCCAGTGTGATGGCTCCAGTGTGTTGGCTCTAGTGTGTTGGCGCCAGTGTGATGGCTGTGCAGTGTGATGGCTGTGCAGTGTGATGGCTGTGCAGTGTGTTGGCTGTGCAGTGTGTTGGCTGTGCAGTGTGTTGGCTGTGCAGTGTGATAGCTGTGCAGTGTGATGGCTCCAGTGTGATGGCTCCAGTGTGATGGCTCCAGTGTGTTGGCTCCAGTGTGATGGCTCCAGTGTGTTGGCTCCAGTGTGTTGGCTGCGCAGTGTGTTGGCTGCGCAGTGTGATGGCTGCGCAGTGTGATGGCTCCAGTGTGTTGGCTCCAGTGTGATGTCAGTGCAGTGTGTTGGCTCCAGTGTGATGGCTCCAGTGTGTTGGCTCCAGTGTGATGGCTCCAGTGTGTTGGCTCCAGTGTGTTGGCTCCAGTGTGTTGGCTCCAGTGTGTTGGCTCCAGTGTGATGGCTCCAGTGTGATGGCTCCAGTGTGATGGCTCCAGTGTGTTGGCTCCGATGTGATGGCTCCAGTGTGTTGGCTGCGCAGTGTGATGGCTGTGCAGTGTGATGGCTCCAGTGTGTTGGCTCCAGTGTGTTGGCTGCGCAGTGTGTTGGCTGCAGTGTGATGGCTCCAGTGTGTTGGCTGCGCAGTGTGTTGGCTGTGCAGTGTGATGGCTCCAGTGTGATGGCTGTGCAGTGTGTTGGCTGTGCAGTGTGTTGGCTGTGCAGTGTGTTGGCTCCAGTGTGTTGGCTCCAGTGTGTTGGCTGCGCAGTGTGATGGCTCCAGTGTGATGGCTCCAGTGTGTTGGCTCCAGTGTGTTGGCTGTGCAGTGTGTTGGCTGTGCAGTGTGATGGCTCCAGTGTGTTGGCTGTGCAGTGTGTCGGCTGTGCAGTGTGATGGCTCCAGTGTGTTGGCTGTGCAGTGTGTTGGCTGTGCAGTGTGACCCCTCTGCAAAACATGACTTTGTACTTGGTGGCAAAACCCTTGTTGGCAATCACAGAGGTCAGACGTTTCTTGTAGTTGGCCACCAGGTTTGCACACATCTCAGGAGGGATTTTGTCCCACTCCTCTTTGCAGATCTTCTCCAAGTCATTAAGGTTTCGAGGCTGACGTTTGGCAACTCGATCCTTCAGCTCCCTCCACAGATTTTCCCATGGGATTAAGGTCTGGAGACTGGCTAGGCCACTCCAAGACCTTAATGTGCTTCTTCTTGAGCCACTCCTTTGTTGGCTTGGCCGTGTGTTTTGGGTCATTGTCATGCTGGAATACCCATCTACGACCCATTTTCAATGCCCTGGCTGAGGGAAGGAGGTTCTCACCCAAGATTTGACAGTACATGGCCCTGTCAAATGATGCGGTGAAGTTGTCCTGTCCCCTTAGCAGAAAAACACCCCCAAAGCATAATGTTTCCACCTCCATGTTTGACGGTGGAGATGGTGTTCTTGGGGTCATAGGCAGCATTCCTCCTCCTCCTCCAAACACGGCGAGTTGAGTTGATGCCAAAGAGCTCCATTTTGGTCTCATCTCACCACAACACTTTCACCAGTTGTCCTCTGAATCATTCAGATGTTCATTGGCAAACTTCAGACGGGCATGTATATGTATTCTTGAGCAGGGGGACCTTGCGGGCGCTGCAGGATTTCAGTCCTTCACGGCGTAGTGTGTTACCAATTGTTTTCTTGGTGACTATGGTCCCAGCTGCCTTGAGATCATTGACAAGATCCTCCCGTGTAGTTCTGGGCTGATTCCTCACCGTTCTCATGATCATTGCTACTACACGAAGTGAGATCTTGCATGGAGCCCCAGGCTGAGGGATATTGACAGTTCTTTTGTGTTTCCTCCATTTGCGAATAATCGCACCAAATGTTGTCACCTTCTCACCAAGCTGCTTGGCGATGGTCTTTGTTACGAATCCTTTTGGCCTTGCAGTCTAGGGGGGGGATGGATACGAGACCCGTAACATAAATCATGCAAATTATAATCGTGACAAGAAACAGTGAGAACAAAAACCACAGACAACTTAAGTTTACCGTCAAACTCTAAAGGTTTATTGCTAAACACACGGTAATGGGGTGTGAGAAAAGGGGCTGAGCTGGACCCAAGCAAAGAAACAATAATCCAAAAACACCCCTAAGGTAGACTAGCCTACTTCAAGAACAGCTAGCTAACTAACTAAAAATACAGTGGGTGGTCCGCCCAGTTCTAACTAGGGTACTTAGACAAAGTATTCCTACGGGTAATGTATGCCTATGGGCGACTTGTCTTGGTACCCCCTTTTCCCACCAAACAAACAAACAGTCAAACAACAAGACAATACTCACAGGATAACCGGACAAATGTGACATGTAGTTGCAAAAACAAAAGAGATCAATACAGAGAGATAGATAAGATAAGATATATAGATAGATAGAGCTGGGGACACAGTGAGAGATTGAGTGAGAGAATGAGTTACAGAGAATGAGTGAGAGAACGAGTTACAGAGAATGAGTTACAGAGAATGAGTTACAGAGAATGAGTAACAGAGAATGAGTAACAGAGAATGAGTAACAGAGAATGAGTTACACAGAGAATGAGTTACACAGAGAATGAGTTACACAGAGAATGAGTTACAGAGAGAATGAGTTACAGAGAGATTGATCTGGGGAGAAAACAACTGACTGGGTTTTTAAACCAAGGGAAAGGGACTGTGATTGGTTGATGGAAAAGGAGCAGGTGTCTTCTGTTTGGGGACTGATTGGTGACTGATTGGGGAGTGATGATTGTCACCTGTGAGGAGGAGAAGGAGAGAAAAGAAATACACACTCAGGATACCTGTATCTGTAACAGTCTTGTAGCCCATTACAGCCTTGTGTAGGTCTACAATCTTGTCCCTGACGTCCGTGGAGAGCTCTTTGGTCTTGGCCATGGTGGAGAGTTTGGAATCTGATTGATTGATTGCTTCTGTGGACAGGTGTCTTTTATACAGGTAACAAGCTGAGATTAGGAGCACTCCCTTTAAGAGTGTGCTCCTAATCTCAGCTCGTTACCTGTATAAAAGACACCTGGGAGCCAGAAATCTTTCTGATTGAGAGGGGGTCAAATACTTATTTCCCTCATTAAAATGCAAATCAATTTATAACATTTTTGACATGCGTTTTTTGTCGATATTTTAGTTGTTATTCTGTTTCTCACTGTTCAAATAAACATAACATTCAAATTATAGACTGATAATTTATTTGTCAGTGGGCAAACATACAAAATCAGCAGGGGATCAAATACTTTTTCCCCCCACTGTACATATGGACAATACCAAAATAAATGATCTAATGACTCTGCCGCCTCACAGCAAAATCTGCAGAGCTGGGAAGATTGTATCCCCCATATATATAACATTATATTGGTTGCAAGAATGTTGTATAGTAATTTAAATTGAAAAATTTGAAGTTTTGAATCTGGCTTTGTTTTGCGTATCACTTCATAAACCATGTGCCATGGAATCGGTACATCGAAAATCTGTTCCCGACTATTTTGCAATTTATATGGCACAGCTGTCAGTTTTTTGGTCCTTAAATGAAATTGGTATATGTTTTTATTTATCACACTTTTCTTTAACCATTTATGTTCTTTAATGCAGGGCTGACACAAGTTCCTTACTTTTTTCCCCTTCTACTTGCCACTTCCATTTTTGTGGTAATGCTGCAATTAGTTGGCTGTAATTTTGGGTAGAGCAGACATTTCCATATGTCTGTTAGCTGCATGTGTGACTTAACTCCACCAGTCCTATTTATGATATCATTCACTAAAATTATACCTTTTTTAAAAATGTCTTCGAAAAATATGTTTTTTTAATCGATTAGTATATTTGAGTTTAACCACAATATTTGTTGTATTATTTGTTCTGTCTTTTCTGGTGGATTAAACTGAAATTGCAACCAACTTTCTAAGGCTTGTTTAAAAAATAACGATATTTTGGAGATCATTTCCTTTTCAAACAACCGAAGTGAGCGGTGTAATCTGCATAAAGGGAAAAAGGCCATTCTTGAACATGGGGTGAGACATTCATACCAATTTACTAGAGAACCAGTTTGGATTTAAGTATAACTTTTGTATGACTGATGCCTTTAGTGAGAGGTCTAATGCTTTAATATTTAATCATTTCGGCCCTCCGAATTCATATTCGTTATATAAATAAGTCCTTTTAATTTTGTCTGGCTTGCCATTCCAAATAAAATTGAATATTTTTTGTTCATATAATTTAAAAAGCAGGTCTCTAGTTGTAGGCAAAACCATAAGCAAATAGATAAACTGTGATATAACTAAAGAGTTAATCAGGGTGATTTTTCCACAAATAGTTATATTTTCCTTTCCATGGTAGCAAGATCTTATCTGTTTTTGCTAACTTTCTATAAAAATGTATTGGAGTGAGATCATTTCTTTCTTTCAGAATTTGTATACTGAGTATGTCCACATCCCCGTCAGACCATTTAATTGGTAAACTACACGGTAATGTAACATTTTACAATACGTAATATCTTATCATAATTTGGTTTCAATCCAGAGAGGATAGCAAAAGTATCTAGATCCTCTATGAGGCCGTGGAGGGATTCTAATTGTGGTTTTAAAAGAAAACATGAATCATCAGCGTATAATGACACCATTTTTAGTCCCTGGATTTCTAATCCCTTAATATTATTGTTGGATCTGATTTTAATAGCTAACATTTCGATGGCAATAATAAATAGATATGCCGATAGTGAACAACCTTGTTTTACTCCTCTAGATTGTTTAAACATTTCTGAGATGTAGACATTATTTACTATTTTACACCTAGGGTTACTATACATAATTTTAACCCATTTTATGAGAGATTCCCCAAAATTGAAATATTCTAGGCATTTATATATAAACTCCAGTCGTACTTTATCAAAAGCCTTTTCAAAATCAGCTATGAAAACCAGGCCTGGTGTCCCCGATATTTCATAGTATTCTATTGTTTCCAGTACTTGTCTTATATTATCTCCATGTAAAAAACCCTGTCTGATTAGGATGAATAATATCTGACAATACTTTTTTAATTCTATGCGCCAAGCATTTTGCTAGGATTTTTGCATCACAACACTGAAGTGTAAGAGGCCTCCATTTTTTAAATGGACTGGATCTTTATATTTACCACTTAGGTCCTGTTTCAGTAATAATGATATCAGACCTTCTTGTTGCGTGTCCGATAATCTACCATTTATATATGAGTGGTTAAAACATGCTAATAATGGTCCTCTGAGTATATCAACAAAGTTGTGTATACTTCCACTGGATGCCATCCAGCCCTGGAGTTTTCCCAGCCTTAAAGGCTTTAATTGCATCAAGAAGTTCCTCCTCTGTAATTTGTCCTTCACATGAGTCTTTCTGTACAGCCTGTTATTTTACATTATTAATAGAAAAAAAATCCATACAATTAGCTTCGGTTAGTGGAGATGGAGGAGACTGAAATGAAAACATATTCTTAAAGTACTTTACTTCCTCTTTCAAAATATCATTTGGTGAATCATGCGTGACTCCATCATTTGTAACAAGTTTCAATACGTTTGTTTTGGTAGCATTTCTATATTGAAGATTCAAAAATTATTTGGTGCATTTTTCCCCCATATTCCATCCAGTTCGCTTTATTTTTATAATATATTACACTGGATCTTTCTTGAATAAGTTCCTCCATTTCTTTTTGTTTTTCCTCTAACTTATTCTGTGACTCTACGGTACCGTTTTTTATTGCTATCTAACTGTACTATTAGTACTTCCATTTCCTTTGTTAATATGGACTCTTTTGATCTAAATTGCTTTTGTTTTATAGATGAGGATGAGTACTGAATTGCATGGCCTCTTAAGGTACATTTAAAAGTGTCCCATACAATAAGGGAATCTGCTGTACCTATGTTATGTCTGAAAAAGTCAGTTATAAATTCTTCTGTCCTAGGTCTAAACAATTTATCATCTAGTAGGCTTTGATTACATTTCCAATATCCTCGCCCACGTGGAAATTCTGTAAGAGTAATATATATGACAATTACAGTTGAAGTGGGAAGTTTACATCCACTTAGGTTGGAGTCATTAAAACTCGTTTTGGCAAGTCAGTTAGGACATCTACTTTGTGCATGACACAAGTAATTTTTCCAACAATTGTTTACAGACAGATTATTTCACTTATAATTCACTGTATCACAATTCCAGTGGGTCAGAAGTTTACATACACTAAATTGACTGTGCCTTTAAACAGCTTGGAAAATTCCAGAAAATTATGTCATGGCTTTAGAAGCTTCTGATAGGCTAATTGACGTCATTTGAGTCAATTGGAGGTGTACCTGTGGATGTATTTCAAGGCCTACCTTCAAACTCAGTGCCTCTTTGCTTAACATCATGGGAAAATGAAAAGAAATCAGCCAAGACCTCAGAAAGAAATTGTAGACCTCCACAAGTCTGGTTCAACCTTGGGAGCAATTTCCAAATGCCTGAAGGTACCACGTTCATCTGTACAAACAATAGTACGCAAGTATAAACACCATGGGACCATGCAGCCGTCATACCGCTCAGGAAGGAGACGCGTTCTGTCTCCTAGAGATTAACGTACTTGGTGCGAAAAAATTGCAAATCAATCCCAGAACAACAGCAAAGGACCTTGTGAAGATGCTGGAGGGAACAGGTACAAAAGTATCTATATCCACAGTAAAACGAGTCCTATATCGACATAACCTGAAAGGCTGCTCAGCCAGGAAGAAGCCACTGCTCCAAAACTGCCATAAAAAAGCCAGACTACGGTTTGCAACTGCACATGGGGACAAAGATCGTACTTTTTGGAGAAATGTCCTCTGGTCTGATGAAACAAAAATAGAACTGTTTGGCCATAATGACCATCGTTATGTTTGGAGGAAAAAGGGGGAGGCTTGCAAGCCAAAGAATACCATCCCAACCGTGAAGCACGGGGGTGGCAGCATCATGTTGTGGGGATGCTTTGCTGCAGGAGGGTCTGGTGCACTTCACAAAATAGATGGCATCACGAGGAAGGAAAATTATATGGATATATTGAAGCAACATCCCAAGACATCAGTCAGGAAGTTAAAGCTTGGTCGCAAATGGGTCTTCCAAATGGACAATGACCCCAAGCAAACTTCCAAAGTTGTGGCAAAATGGCTTAAGGACAACAAAGTCAAGGTAATGGAGTGGCCATGACAAAGCCCTGACCTCAATCCCATAGACAAATTATGGGCAGACCTGAAAACATGTGTGTGAGCAAGGAGGCCTTCAAATCTGACTCAGTTACACCAGCTCTGTCAGGAGGAATGAGACACAATTCTATTTATCAAAATATATCTTTGTAAATGTACCATTAAAAAGTAACATGATGATTCAGTGTCTATATAGCTGTACCATGATATTTGCATTGCTACTAAGTAAACCTCCAATTGGTCCCCACTATTCCACCGTCTAAAAGCCCTCCTCATCCCTAGTTGGGTTGTCATCCCAATGCCCGGCAGACCACCCCGATCCCCCGTATCCCAGGGCCCTGAACAGACTGGGATGCATCCTGGGAAAAGAGCCATTTACAGAACAGAAGTAGATCAACCACCTAATGCATTTCCATCGCCCTCACCTCCATTTGATTATATACAGCCATCAAAAATATATATATATATATATTCTAAAAATCCTGTTTCTTGTTTTCCATAATTAGCTATTATTATTTGTAGTAATGTAGGCAATTTATGCAAAAGATTTTACCTCTCACCAGTCTCGCCATTACCAAAATTACATTATTGCAAGCAATTATTATATTAGCAAACAATTATTGTGAATCATCCTATATTGTCCCTATCATCTTTTACTCCTGTGGGATACGAACATTCACCCACACACTCATACACACTCAACCCTTCCCCCCACACACACTCATACACACTCAACCCTTTCCCCCACACACTCATACACACTCAACCCTTCCCCCCACACACACTCATACACACTCAACCCCTCCCCCCACACACACTCATACACACTCAACTCTTTCCCCCACACACTCATACACACTCAACCCTTCCCCACCATACACTCATACACACTCAACCCTTCCCCCCCATACACCCATACACACTCAACCCTTCCCCCCATACACTCATACACACTCAACCCTTTCCCCCATACACTCATACACACTCAACCCTTCCCCCAATACACTCATACACACTCAACTCTTCCCCCCATACACTCATACACACTCAACCCTTCCCCCCATACACTCATACACACTCAACCCTTCCCCCACACACTCAAACCTTTCCCCCCACACACTCATACACACTCAACTCTTCCCCCCATACACTCATACACACTCAACCCTTCCCCCCATACACTCATACACACTCAACCCTTCCCCCACACACTCAAACCTTTCCCCCCACACACTCATACACACTCAACCCTTCCCCCCATACACTCATACACACTCAACCCTTTCCCCCCACACACTCATACACACTCAACCCTTCCCCCCATACACTCATACACACTCAACCCTTCCCCCCATACACTCATACACACTCAACCCTTCCCCCCATACACTCATACACACTCAACCCTTTCCCCCATACACTCATACACACTCAATCCTTCCCCCAATACACTCATACACACTCAACTCTTCCCCCCATACACTCATACACACTCAAGCCTTCCCCCCATACACTCATACACACTCAACCCTTCCCCCCATACACTCATACACACTCAACCCTTTCCCCCCACACACTCATACACACTCAACCCTTCCCCCCACACACTCATACACACTCAACTCTTTCCCCCCATACACTCATACACACTCAACCCTTCCCCCCATACACTCATACACACTCAACCCTTTCCCCCCACACACTCAACCCTTCCCCCCATACACTCATACACACTCAATCCTCCCCCCCACACACACTCATACACACTCAACCCTTTTCCCCCCACACACTCATACACACTCAACCCTCCCCCCCACACACACTCATACACACTCAACACCTCCCCCCACACACTCAACCCCTCCCCCACACACTCAAACCTTTCCCCCCACACACTCATACACACTCAACCCTTTCCCCCCACACACTCAACCCTCCCCCCACACACACTCATACACACTCAACACCTCCCCCACACACTCAACCCCTCCCCCCACACACTCAAACCTTTCCCCCATACACTCATACACACTCATCCTCCCCCCACACACTCATACACACTCAACCCTTTCCCCCCATACACTCATACACACTCAACCCCTCCCCCCACACATTCAACCCTGCCAAGCGGGCTCAGAACCACTACAGGACCAACCCTGCCAAGCGGGCTCAGAACCACTACAGGACCAACCCTGCCAAGCGGGCTCAGAACCACTACAGGACCAACCCTGCCAAGCAGGCTCAGAACCACTACAGGACCAACCCTGCCAGGCTGGCTCAGAACCACTACAGGACCAACCCTGCCAGGCAGGCTCAGAACCACTACAGGACCAACCCTGCCAAGCGGGCTCAGATCCACTACAGGACCAACCCTGCCAAGCATGCTCAGATCCACTACAGGACCAACCCTGCCAAGCAGGCTCAGATCCACTACAGGACCAACCCTGCCAGGCAGGCTCAGAACCACTACAGGACCAACCCTGCCAAGCAGGCTCAGATCCACTACAGGACCAACCCTGCCAAGCAGGCTCAGATCCACTACAGGACCAACCCTGCCAGGCAGGCTCAGATCCACTACAGGACCAACCCTGCCAGGCAGGCTCAGAACCACTACAGGACCAACCCTGCCAAGCAGGCTCAGATCCACTACAGGACCAACCCTGCCAGGCAGGCTCAGATCCACTACAGGACCAACCCTGCCAGGCAGGCTCAGATCCACTACAGGACCAACCCTGCCAAGCAGGCTCAGATCCACTACAGGACCAACCCTGCCAGGCAGGCTCAGATCCACTACAGGACCAACCCTGCCAGGCAGGCTCAGAACCACTACAGGACCAACCCTGCCAGGCAGGCTCAGATCCACTACAGGACCAACCCTGCCAGGCAGGCTCAGATCCACTACAGGACCAACCCTGCCAAGCGGGCTCAGAACCACTACAGGACCAACCCTGCCAAGCGGGCTCAGAACCACTACAGGACCAACCCTGCCAAGCAGGCTCAGAATCTAGAGGGGGCAGTGCTGCTCTAGGTCTCAGACCGCATTTTGGCTGAATACAGACTGCTTACAGCAGGCCCATAAAACAGTTAGGGACTTCTCCTTAGTATCTGGGTCATTCAGGTGGGTGTCCAGGGTATAGGGTTTGTAATATTCATATGTGAATACATACTGAATTATAATTGGATGCATTTTACCGCCGTATCATACTGTGCGGTGATTGGTTAAGACCACCCAGACGGTTAGGTCATGGGCAGTTGATCGTGGTTGGAGATAGGCTAACATGTAGTTGTAGCTAGTTAATAAAGAGTTATGTTAAGAAACATCCTGTAGTTCTGCGTTTTATTATTTTGTACAAAGTGTACAAAACAAAACATGGTGTCAGAAGTGGGATGGTCTTAAAAGATGGATTTTTCTGGAGTTCCTTCACCTCGAATGGACTGGGAGTCTACAAACTTACCCGATGCATGGCGTAAGTACAAACAGCATGTGGAGCTAATGTTCACGGGTCCCCTGAAGGAAAGAGGAGAAGAGGAAAAATGTAGCTACCTGCTCCTCTGGATCGGTGAAAAAGGGAGAGATATTTACAACACATGGACACTTACCGAGGCTGAATCAAAGGTACTGAAAACATACTACGATCGTTTTGAAGCATATGTTGTGCCGAAGACTAATACAATTTTCGATAGGTACAAATTCCATGAGAAAGTACAGGGAGCTAGCGAGTCTCTACCTACTTTGCAACACTCCAGTTGACAACTTCAAATCACCAGCCCAGCTGTTGATGAGCCGCAGACTTCGCTCAACCCTTCCCAGCACCAACCAGCAGCTGCAACCTGAGGTTGTCAGCTACAAGGAAATGCATGAAAAACGTGCACAGAGACACCAAGAACAAAAGCGATACTACGACAGGTCAGCTAGACCACTGCCACCACTGATCGACGGAGAGTCAGTTAGAATCCAGGAGCATGGCCTCTGGAAACCAGCAGTCGTCATCCAGCCAGCTGACACTGAACGTTCATATCACGTCCGCACAGCAGAAGGAGCAGTGTACCGCCGCAATCGTCGTCACTTACTGAACCACAAAAGAACAACACACTGATGAGATGAACTGTTCCCCTGAAAGAGAACGTGATGGACTAAACACACACACAGCACAACATACACCACACTTACCTGCAACACCACAAGAGCTGTTGACTGACACAGAAGCATGCTCAACATCATATCGCACAAGGTCAGGAAGAGAGGTCAAGCCCAGAGCTGTCCTCGACCTGTGAAATGTCAAAGGGTGTAGGCGGATCGCTGCCCTAAAAGCGTTCCAGACTGTAAACTTGTTATTGAAAGTTCACTTGACATGCTTTGGTATTGTATTTGTTTCAAATGTTAAGATGTCATTTCTACAGTGAAAGCTGAGTTGCTGAGAATCCCTTGTTTGAAAAGTTGGATCATTGTTTCAGAGTCTATGTTGATTCAGTTGGTGTATTATGCAATATAAATGGTTACTTACCTTGAGTTCAAACTACAGAGCATGTATCCAAAAGAAAAGCTTAGAATATGTAAAACATTTGTATTTTGTTTAAAAGAAGGGGGATGTAATATTCATATGTGAATACATACTGAATTATAATTGGATGCATTTTACCGCCGTATCATACTGTGCGGTGATTGGTTAAGACCACCCAGACGGTTAGGTCATGGGCAGTTGATCGTGGTTGGAGATAGGCTAACATGTAGTTGTAGCTAGTTAATAAAGAGTTATGTTAAGAAACATCCTGTAGTTCTGCGTTTTATTATTTTGTACAAAGTGTACAAAACAAAACAGGGTTGTTGACCGTTCCATCAATATAGGATCATAAATAAATAAATTAGATATATAATTTATTTAAAAAATGTTGTTCCCCATGATAGAACAATAAATACATTTAATGTATAATTTATTTTAAAACTGTTCCCCCATGATAGGACAATAAATAAATAATAAATAACACGTATAATTCATTATAAATAGTATATCCATCATCTGAACAACATTGAAAGCTCTCTCACACCCCGGCTCACAGCAACACATTGGTTCTGGGATATGCAACCATTTATTTTCTCACTCAACGCCACACTTTCCTAAACATAACAATAAACACACACCACACCATCCACACATACTGTGCCTTCTGCTTACTGCGTTTATCTCCACCATGTCAAATTACTGCTTTTGAGTTCCAATTAGTTATATTTGAAGATGAATAGAAAAGCTATATTTTTTGTTGTATTGTTACAATCCATAACCGGGCTAGAATTGTGTTTCATTATTGTCCTCTACTATGAGAACTTTGTAATTGTTTAAATAGCCGTGGAGTAGTCTTTGTGTCTCTGAACAACTGGTTATCAATATATAGTTTATCGACGACGAGAGCTACTCGTTTCCCTTTTCATCTATTTTCCTTGAAAATTGGACACAGAACTTTACGCCGTTCTGCAATTTCCTTCAAGAACTGATCAATCATGCCAATTTGGGTCCCAGCAAGGCTTTTAACCATTATTTTATCTTTAAAGGAAGGAAATTTGGCAACGATTGGGCGTTCATACCTCTGCCCTCTCTGTCCGAAGCGGTGTACATGTTCGAGTTGGATTTTGTCGATAGCTTGGCGTGGAATCTGAAGCGCTGTAAGGAGGAACTCTCTAACTACACATTCAGGAACTTCTCCTTCTTTCTCCTGGATACCTGTTAGTACCAGATTCTCTCTCATGGATCTAGTCTGTATGTCCAGTAAGGCTACCTGTTAGTACCAGATTCTCTCTCATGGATCTAGTCTGCATGTCCAGTAAGGATACCTGTTAGTACCAGATTCTCTCTCATGGATCTAGTCTGTATGTCCAGTAAGGCTACCTGTTAGTACCAGATTCTCTCTCATGGATCTAGTCTGTATGTCCAGTAAGGATACCTGTTAGTACCAGATTCTCTCTCATGGATCTAGTCTGCATGTCCAGTAAGGATACCTGTTAGTACCAGATTCTCTCTCATGGATCTAGTCTGTATGTCCAGTAAGGATACCTGTTAGTACCAGATTCTCTCTCATGGATCTAGTCTGTATGTCAAGTAAGGCTTCTCTCAGAATGATGTTCTCCTTTTTAAGTTCATTAACTTCGGTTTCTATGTTATTGACTGTCCCTTTTAGCTTATTGGTATCTTTCTCCAATGTCGCAGCTTTTTCGTCACTCATCTCGAGGCCTTCAACTCTTTTATATCCTTACTGACTAATTGAAGTATACCCAGTTTGTCATTTATTGATTTGAACAGATTTGTGTTGTTATCCAGATTGAAGGTTATCACCAACCAGATTCTGTAGTGCTAATATTTAGTCTAACTTATCGATATTGAATATTACGTTTTTATAACTACTGGCTCCAGTGTGTTGGCTGTGCAGTGTGGTGGCTCCGATGTGTTGGCTGTGCATTGTGGTGGCTGTGCAGTGTGTTGGCTGTGCAGTGTGTTGGCTCCAGTGTGATGGCTCCAGTGTGTTGGCTCCAGTGTGTTGGCTGTGCAGTGTGTTGGCTCCAGTGTAGTGGCTGCGCAGTGTGTTGGCTGTGCAGTGTGTTGGCTCCAGTGTGATGGCTCCAGTGTGTTGGCTGTGCAGTGTGTTGGCTCCAGTGTGATGGCTCCAGTGTGTTGGCTGTGCAGTGTGGTGGCTGTGCAGTGTGGTGGCTGCACAGTGTGGTGGCTGTGCAGTGTGGTGGCTGCGCTGTGTGGTGGCTGTGCTGTCTGAGAGGAATCAGATAATCCTGATGGGAGAGAGGGTTCCTGAAAGGGAGCTATAATGTATGGAGTTCATCACACCTTTCTTCTGGACACCTATTTACAGCAAATAAAATAAAACATACAAATGCATATTGTAGAAACATATACCATTGCTAGAAATCGTCATAGTTTACAGTAAGCAGAAAATAACCAATTCCACGTGCCAAGTTCATGTTTAATGTCATAAAAACCTAAATAGATTTTAATGTATGTAATTTTAATAAAATAATGTCTTAAAGTAAATATTTAACATTTGACTTACACTGTGCACATAAAATATACCCTATTTTCTATTTTACATAACAATAACTAGAAACAAGATGAAGCAAGCAAAAAATAAATAATAGCCTAATAATATAATCTCCGCAATAAATAACATTGAACATGTGACTATGTCTACTTGATATTGCTGCCAACCACAAACTAAGGAACAATTCATATCTATATTTATGGAAAATAAAAATAAATGGACATCATTTATTGTTAGGCCATATGTAAACACATATATTTTGTATCTTTACTGAGACAGACAAATATAGAACACACTTTGCATTGCACAAAGAACCAAAAAATATTAACATAGATTAAGTTACATTTAGTTTGCTCATTATAATACAGTTCTTGTAAAGGACAGCACTATGTTCCTACAGGGAGGACAGAACTATGGTCCAGTATGTTTATAAAGGACAGAACTATGGCCCAGTATGTTTATAAAGGACAGAACTATGGCCCAGTATGTTTATAAAGGACAGAACTATGGCCCAGTATGTTTATAAAGGACAGAACTATGGCCCAGTATGTTTATAAAGGACAGAACTATGGCCCAGTATGTTTATAAAGGACAGAACTATGGCCCAGTATGTTTATAAAGGACAGAACTATGGTCCAGTATGTTTATAAAGGACAGAACTATGGCCCAGTATGTTTATAAAGGACAGAACTATGGCCCAGTATGTTTATAAAGGACAGAACTATGGCCCAGTATGTTTATAAAGGACAGAACTATGGTCCAGTATGTTTATAAAGGACAGAACTATGGCCCAGTATGTTTATAAAGGACAGAACTATGGCCCAGTATGTTTATAAAGGACAGAACTATGGCCCAGTATGTTTATAAAGGACAGAACTATGGCCCAGTATGTTTATAAAGGACAGAACTATGGCCCAGTATGTTTATAAAGGACAGAACTATGGCCCAGTATGTTTATAAAGGACAGAACTATGGCCCAGTATGTTTATAAAGGACAGAACTATGGTCCAGTATGTTTATAAAGGACAGAACTATGGCCCAGTATGTTTATAAAGGACAGAACTATGGCCCAGTATGTTTATAAAGGACAGAACTATGGCCCAGTATGTTTATAAAGGACAGAACTATGGCCCAGTATGTTTATAAAGGACAGAACTATGGCCCAGTATGTTTATAAAGGACAGAACTATGGCCCAGTATGTTTATAAAGGACAGAACTATGGCCCAGTATGTTTATAAAGGACAGAACTATGGTCCAGTATGTTTATAAAGGACAGAACTATGGCCCAGTATGTTTATAAAGGACAGAACTATGGCCCAGTATGTTTATAAAGGACAGAACTATGGCCCAGTATGTTTATAAAGGACAGAACTATGGCCCAGTATGTTTATAAAGGACAGAACTATGGCCCAGTATGTTTATAAAGGACAGAACTATGGCCCAGTATGTTTATAGAGGACAGAACTATGGCCCAGTATGTTTATAAAGGACAGAACTATGGCCCAGTATGTTTATGAAGGACAGAACTATGGTCCAGTATGTTTATAAAGGACAGAACTATGGTCCAGTATGTTTATAAAGGACAGAACTATGGCCCAGTATGTTTATAAAGGACAGAACTATGGCCCAGTATGTTTATAAAGGACAGAACTATGGCCCAGTATGTTTATAAAGGACAGAACTATGGCCCAGTATGTTTATAAAGGACAGAACTATGGCCCAGTATGTTTATAAAGGACAGAACTATGGTCCAGTATGTTTATAAAGGACAGAACTATGGCCCAGTATGTTTATAGAGGACAGAACTATGGCCCAGCATGTTTATAAAGGACAGAACTATGGCCCAGTATGTTTATAAAGGACAGAACTATGGCCCAGTATGTTTATAAAGGACAGAACTATGGCCCAGTATGTTTATAAAGGACAGAACTATGGCCCAGTATGTTTATAAAGGACAGAACTATGGTCCAGTATGTTTATAGAGGACAGAACTATGGCCCAGTATGTTTATAAAGGACAGAACTATGGTCCAGTATGTTTATAGAGGACAGAACTATGGCCCAGTATGTTTATAAAGGACAGAACTATGGTCCAGTATGTTTATAGAGGACAGAACTATGGCCCAGTATGTTTATAAAGGACAGAACTATGGCCCAGTATGTTTATAAAGGACAGAACTATGAGAACAGGAAAATCCTAATGCTCTGATTCTTCCCATTCTAAACATTTGTTATAAAACAAAACACTTTATTGTAGAGTTGCCTTTAGTTTTGGATATTTGGGAACATAGAATCCCAGAGCCTTTATCCTTCTGCCTAGGAGGAGGCGGTCTAGTGTGTGAAGAGGAAAACAACATTAATGCAGCGGACAGAGTACCGTCTGTCTTTATTATTGTCAGTGTTTTGAGAGTTTGGGGAAATAACTCCCAAGGGCATGTGTGTCCTTACGAGCAGAAATGTAACATCAGGACTACCCCACACACCTCCTGTCATATCTCACAATATCTCCATGATCACTGGTATGTTATCATTCCAGAAAATAAGTATTTTAACTTGGAGTGTTTAGTTTCCTCCGTCACAGAGTAAATGATCATTCCCCTCTCTAACAAATGTTAATGGAGTACATTAGCGTGTCTAGTTTGAGAAACAGACGCCTCACAAGTCCTCAACTGGCAGCTTCATTAAATAGTACCCGCAAAACACCAGTCTCAACGTCAACAGTGAAGAGGCGACTCCGGGATGCTGGCCTTCTAGGCAGAGTTCCTCTGTCCAGTGTCTGAGTTCTTTTGCCCATCTTAATCTTTTATTTACCAGTCTGAGATACGGCTTTTTCTTTGCAACTCTGCCGAGAAGGCCAGGATCCCGGAGTCGCCTCTTCACTGTTGAAGTTGAGACTGGTGTCTTGTGGGTAATATTTAATGAAGCTGCCAGTTGAGGACTTATTAGGCGTCTGTTTCTCAAACTAGACACTCTGGTGTACTTGTCCTCTTGCTCAGTTGTGCACCAGGGCCTCCCACTCTTTATTTTCTGGTTAGAGCCAGTTTGCTCTGTTCTGTGAAGGGAGTAGTACACAGCGTTGTACGAGATCTTCAGTTTCTTGGCAATTTCTCGCATGGAATAGCCTTCATTTCTCAGAACAAGAATAGACTGACGAGTTTCAGAAGAAAGTGCTTTGTTTCTAGCCATTTTGAGCCTCTAATCAAACCCACAAATGCTGATGCTCCAGATATTCAACTAGTCTAAAGATGGCCAGTTTTATTGCTTCTTTAATCAGCAGGACAGTTTTCAGCTGTGCTAACATAATTGCAAACGGGTTTTCTACTGATCAATTAGCCTTTTAAAATGATAAACTTGGATTAGCTAACACAACGTGCCATTGGAACACAGGAGTGATGGTTGCTGATAATGGGCCTCTGTTCCATTAAAAATCTGCCGTTTCCAGCTACAATAGTCATTTACAACATTAACAATGTCTACACTGTATTTCTGATCAATTTGATGTTATTTTAATGGACAATTTTTTTTTGCTTTTCTTTCATAAACAAGGACATTTCTATGTGACCCAAACTTTTGAACTGTAGTGTATATAACAGGAGTTATATAATAACTGCTGTTGTTATATATCTTCTATTGTTATCAGACACCTCTCCTTTAACTCCTGTTATATATCTGTCCTGTATCTTCTATTGTTATCAGACACCTCTCCTTTAACTCCTGTTATATATCTGTCCTGTATCTTCTATTGTTATCAGACACCTCTCCTTTAACTCCTGTTATATATCTGTCCTGTATCTTCTATTGTTATCAGACACCTCTCCTTTAACTCCTGTTATATATCTGTCCTGTATCTTCTATTGTTATCAGACACCTCTCCTTTAACTCCTGTTATATATCTGTCCTGTACCTTCTATTGTTATCAGACACCTCTCCTTTAACTCCGTGTATATCTTGTCCTGTATCTTCTATTGTTATCAGACACCTCTCCTTTAACTCCTGTTATATATCTGTCCTGTATCTTCTATTGTTATCAGACACCTCTCCTTTAACTCCTGTTATATATCTGTCCTGTATCTTCTATTGTTATCAGACACCTCTCCTTTAACTCCTGTTATATATCTGTCCTGTATCTTCTATTGTTATCAGACACCTCTCCTTTAACTCCTGTTATACATCTGTCCTGTATCTTCTATTGTTATCAGACACCTCTCCTTTAACTCCTGTTATATATCTGTCCTGTATCTTCTATTGTTATCAGACACCTCTCCTTTAACTCCTGTTATATATCTGTCCTGTATCTTCTATTGTTATCAGACACCTCTCCTTTAACTCCTGTTATATATCTGTCCTGTATCTTCTATTGTTATCAGACACCTCTCCTACATCTGTCCTGTATTAGGTATTAGCCCCTTATCATTATACAGTTGAAGTCGGAAGTTTACATGCACTTAGGTTGGAGTCATTAAAGCTTGTTTTTCAACCACTCCACAAATTTCTTGTTAACAAACTATACATTTTACATTTGAGTCATTTAGCAGAAGCTCTTATCCAGAGTGACTTACAGTAGTGAATGCATACATTTCATACAATTTTTTTGTACTGGTCCACCGTGGGATTTGAACCCACAACCCTGGCGTTACAAACACCATGCTCTACCAACTGAGCCACGTGGCAAGTCGGTAAGGACATCTACTTTGTGCATGACAAGTAATTTTTCCAACAATTGTTTACAGACAGATTATTTCACTTATAATTCACTGTATCACAATTTCAGTGGGTCAGAAGTTTACATACACTAAGTTGACTGTGCCTTTAAACAGCTTGGAAAATTCCAGAAAATGTCATGGCTTTAGAAGCTTCTGATAGGCTAATTTACATAATTTGAGTCAATTGGAGGTGTACCTGTGGATGTATTTCAAGGACTACCTTCAAACTCAGTGCCTCTTTGCTTGACATCATGGGAAAAAAAAAAAAATCAGCTAAGACCTCCCCCCAAAAATTGTAGACCTCTACAAGTCTGGTTCATCCTTGTGAACAATTTCCAAACGCCTGAAGGTACCACGTTCATCTGTACAAACAATAGTACGCAAGTATAAACACCATGGGACCACGCAGCCGTCATACCACTCAGGAAGGAGACGCGTTCTGTCTCCTAGAGATGAACGTACTTTGGTGCGAAAATTGCAAATCAATCCCAGAACAACAGCAAAGGACCTTGTGAAGATGCTGGAGGAAACAGGTACAAAAGTATCTATATCCACAGCAAAACGATTCCTATATCGACATAACCTGAAAGGTCGCTCAGCAAGGAAGAAGCCACTGCTCCAAAACCGCCATAAAAAAGCCAGACTACGGTTTGCAACTGCACATGGGGACAAAGATCGTACTTTTTGGAGAAATGTCCTCTGGTCTGATGGAACAAAAATAGAACTGTTTGGCCATAATGACCATCGTTATGTTAGGAGGAAAAAGGGGGAGGCTTGCAAGCCGAAGAACACCATCCCAACTGTGAAGCACGGGGGTGGCAGCATCATGTTGTGGCGGTGCTTTGCTGCAGGAGGGACTGGTGCACTTCACAAAATAGATGGCATCATGAGGGGGACAATTACGTGGATGTATTGAAGCAACATCTCAAGACATCAGTCAGGAAGTTAAAGCTTGGTCGCAAATGGGTCTTCCAAATGGACACTGACCCCAAGCATACTTCCAAAGTTGTGGCAAAATGGCTTTAGGACAACAAAGTCAAGGTATTGGAGTGGTCGTCAATCCTATAGAAAATGTGTGGGCAGAACTGAAAAAGTGTGTGCGAGCAAGGAGGCCTACAAACCTGACTCAGTTACACCAGCTCTGTCAGGAGGAATGGGCCAAAATTCACCCAACTTATTGTGGGAAGCTTGTGGAAGGCTACCCGAAACGCTTGACCCAAGTTAAACAATTTAAAGGCAATGCTACCAAATACTAATTGAGTGTATGTAAACTTCTGACCCACTGGGAATGTGATGAAAGAAATAAAAGCTGAAATAAATGATTCTCTCTACTATTATTCTGACATTTCACATTCTTAAAATAAAGTGGTGATCCTAACTGAACTAAGACAGGGAATTTTTACTAGGATTAAATGTCAGGAATTGTGAAAAACTGAGTTTAAATGTACTTGGCTAAGGTGTATGTAAACCTCTGACTTTAACTGTATATGTGACCAATAAAATGTGATTTGAGAAGTGATTTGATGTTAACATTGTTGTACAGGTCTGCAGGGTGTCATGTAGTAGTGAGAGTCTATGGTCTACCCCAATACCACACATCTGGACTGTTCTAATGGACTGGGATTTACTGAGAACACACTGTGGTGATGAGGAGGAGGAAGAGAAGGATTGGTTAGGCCAATCGAACCAGAATTGGTCATATTGTAGTCAAACTAAGGGAATGGTCGACCAGGGTAGGCCATATTGTGGTCAAACTAAGAGAACGGTCGACCAGGGTTGGTCATATTGTGGTCAAACTAACTCTAAGGGAGATCCAGGTACATGCTACAGACGGGATCAGCCAGGGAGGAGTAGGGAGTGTCACTATGCTAGTTGTAGTCCGGCAGACCTTCAGCTAGAGGAGTAGGGAGTGTCACTATGCTAGTTGTAGTCCGGCAGACCTTCAGCTAGAGGAGTAGGAAGTGCCATTATGGTAGTTGTAGTCCGGCAGACCTTCAGCCAGTCGAGGAGTAGGGAGTGTCATTATGGTAGTTGTAGTCCGGGCAGACCTTCAGCTAGAGGAGTAGGGAGTGCCATTATGGTAGTTGTAGTCCGGGGCAGACCTTCAGCCAGTGGAGGAGTATGGAGTGTCATTATGGTAGTTGTAGTCCGCCAGACCTTCAGCCAGTAGAGGAGTAGGGAGTGGCATTATGGTAGTTGTAGTCCGGCAGACCTTCAGCCAGTGGAAGAGTAGGGAGTGTCACTATGGTAGTTGTAGTCCGCCAGATCTTCAGCCAGTAGAGGAGTAGGGAGTGGCATTATGGTAGTTGTAGTCCGGGCAGACCTTCAGCCAGTGGAGGAGTAGGGTGTGTCACTATGGTAGTTGTAGTCCGGGCAGACCTTCAGCCAGTGGAGGAGTAGGGTGTGTCACTATGGTAGTTGTAGTCCGGGCAGACCTTCTGCACCAGTTTGTAGTCCACGCTGTAGAAGGCGATGTAGATGCAGATGACTTTAAAGGGCTTAGAGCAGAGCCAGGAGACGTGACTCTGCGTCTGTTCCTGGTAACACACCTTGGAGGAGTCGAAGCTGCACAGAGCCGTCTTCTTGTTGCGGTCCGTCTTCTCATACTCGATACGACAGTTAAACGCATTAGAGTCTTTGGTCTCCAGTGTGGAATGCTGAGCCATCTCAAACTCCACCACTTTAGACGGCGGCACCAGACTCACCGAAACGTTCCCCAGGCCAGTGGAGTTATGGCGGAAGTAGACACTGAACGTTCCGTTACCGTGGTCCACGATCTTCCCGGTGATCAGCAGGTTAAGCTTGACGGTCTTAATGTTGGAGTGGAAGTCTCCCCAGCCAAACATCTTCTTAAACTTGCCTGTCTTGATGATGGGTCGTCGCTTGGTTCTGGCCTGGCTGGCCTGAACATCTGTCTGGTTGGATAACCAATCCCAGAAGTCTTCCATGTTCTCTAGGTATGTCATGTCCCTGATGTGGTTGTGTTTAAGGCTGGGGGTCCCGACGGTCCCGGGGGCTCCAGGGACCCCCCTAGCGAATAGCCTCAGGGGGTTGAGGACTCTGGGATTGGCCCCGGCTCCACTGGGGGAGAACTCCTCCTCATGGTCCCCCTCCCCCCACTCTATCAGCACCGTCTCTGCTGCTGTTTGGTACTGCTGTTTGGCTTTCCTGCACCACACCTACAGAGAAACCAAGAAAAAGACACATAGAGGGAAAGGTTAGAGGACATGAACTGTACCATATTATTCCAAACAGCATAGTAACTGGATTCATACAGATGTAGGATCTTAATTTGATCACTCTTTTGTTGCTGAGAATTTTCCTGAAGAGCAGGAAATGCAAACATTTTGTGTATTTGAGTTTTAAAAAGGATTCAAAAGTTAGTCATTTCCACTTTGAAATTTCAGACTTGATTTGCCCTAATGAAAAATGTATCAACCCTTACAAAAATGTCCCTTAATTATAACGCACATAATAATTCACATTCTGTGTCTGCATAATTATGTTCCTGCTGTAGCAAACTGGCTCAAATTAAGATCCTACATCTGTATGTGCAAAATAATATTACATTTCAAATAATGAAAATAGAGAGCTACTATAAGTGACAACAACGTGGTTTGGAGGTGTGGCTATGCGAAGCTACGTTATGAGTAATCTCTCGTGAAACAATAGAATCTGTCAGGCTGAATGGGGCCTGTAGGATACAAGGAGCAGTAGTTCCTGTGTTATTTAGACAAATCAAGATTTAGCAGGTGTTAACATCTTTACATATTTAGGAAGAGAAGGGGACATTCGGCCCATAACTTGAAAAGAGGGAAGGTGGACTCCTCATTCCGGTTTTGCTCTTCATTCTAGCATTTTTTGACCTCTTAACCTGTTATGGATAGGGGGCAGTATTTTCACGGCCGGATAAAAAATGTACCCGATTTAATCTGATTATTACTCCTGCCCAGAAACTAGAATATGTATATAATTATTAGCTTTGGATAGAAAACACTCCAAAGTTTCTAAAACTGTTTGAATGGTGTCTGTGAGTATAACAGAACTCATTTGGCAGGCCAAAACCTGAGAAGATTCCAAACTGGAAGTACCCTGTCTGACCATTTCTTGCCCTCCTTGATCATCTCTATCCAAAACAGGGGATCTCTGCTGTTACGTGACACTTCCTACGGCTCCCATGGGCTCTCAGAAGGCGTCAAAAAGCTGAATGGTTGCTTTGCAGGCCCTGGCTGAAAAACATTAGCGCGTTTGGATAGTGGCCGGTCAGAGTACTATGACACTGAGGCTCGTGCACGAGGGGACACCATGTTTTTATTTTCTCTCTCTTTGTACTAAAACACGATTTCCCGGTCGGAATATTATCGCTTTTTTACGAGAAAAATGGCACAAAAATTGATTTTAAACAGCGGTTGACATGCTTCGAAGTACGGTAATGGAATATTTGGATTTTTTTTTGTCACGAAACGCATCGGGCGCGTAACCGTTATTTACCCTTTCGGATAGTGTCTTGAACGCACAAACAAAACGCCTCTATTTGGATATAACTATGGATTATTTTGAACCAAACCAACATTTGTTATTGAAGTAGAAGTCCTGGGAGTGCATTCTGACGAAGAACAGCAAAGGTAATAACATTTTTCTTATAGTAAATCTGACTTTGGTGAGTGCTAAACTTGGTGGGTGTCTAAATGGCTAGCCCTGTGATGCCGGGCTATCTACTTAGAATATTGCAAAATGTGCTTTCACCGAAAAGCTATTTTAAAATCGGACATAGCGAGTGCGTAGAGGAGCTATGTATCTATAATTCTTAAAATAATTGTTATGTTTTTTGTGAACGTTTATCGTGAGTAAGAAGTTTGCGGGGGGTATGCTAGTTCTGAACGTCACATGCTAATGTAAAAAGCTGGTTTTTGATATAAATATGAACTTGATTGAACAAAACATGCATGTATTGTATAACATAATGTCCTAGGCGTGTCATCTGATGAAGATCATCAAAGGTTAGTGCTGCATTTCGCTGTGGTTTTGTTTTTTGTGACATTATATGCTAGCTTGAAAAATGGGTGTCTGATTATTTCTGGCTGGGTACTCTGCTGACATAATCTAATGTTTTGCTTTTGCTGTAAAGCCTTTTTGAAATCGGACAGTGTGGTTAGATAAAGGAGAGTCTTGTCTTTAAAATGCTGTAAAATAGTCATATGTTTGAAAAATTGAAGTTTTTGTATTTTTGAGGAATTTGTAATTCGCGCCACGCCTATCATTGGATATTGGAGCAGGTGTTCCGCTAGCGGAACGTCTGTCCTGTATGTATGGACCCAGAACATAAAGCCCCGTGAAGACTTTTTAAATATATGTTTAAATTATCACTAATACATCTGTGTGTTTATATATATGTTTATACATATTCTTATTATTTATTTCTCTGAGCCTTTGGTCATTGAAATGTTGATCATGTGGGCGTTAGGAAACACTTACACAAAAAGGGCATTATCATGTTCACAATTTCAGAGAGTTATTTCGACCTCAGTGTGGAAATATCCTTAAAAAAAATACAGCAAATCACGTTTTTAACTCCACTGCCCCTTTTAATCGAGCAGCTGACGTTTACGTGAAACTTTAGTTCTGAGCGTCAGTATCATCAAGATGGCGTCGACAGAGAGGGCTGCCTTGCTTCTAATCCTTAGGAAACTTTGCAGTATTTCGTTTTTTAGGTATTATTTCTTACATTGTTAGCCCAGAAAATCTTAAGTGTTATTACATACAGCCGGGAAGAACTATTGGATATCAGAGCGACGTCAACTTACCAGCAGTACGACCAGGAATAAGACTTTCCCGAAGTGTATCCTTTGTCCGAACCACCCAGGGCATTTTAACTGATTCCAGAGGCTGACCTAAAACAACGCCGCCGGAGAAGAGGAAGACGGACCGTTCTTCTGGTCAGACTTCGGAGGCTCGCACACCACCCACCGCTTCCGAGTATATTACTCACTAATGTCCAGTCTCTAGATAACAAGGTCGATGTAATCAGGGCAAGGGTTACTTTCCAGAGAGACATCAGGGATTGTAACATACTCTGTTTCACGGAAACATGGCTCTCTCGCTATGTATATGCTGTCGGAGTCGGTACAGCCACCTAGATTCTTTGTGCATCGCGCCGACAGGAATAAACATCTCTCCGGGAAGAAGAAGGGCAGGGTTGTATGTTTCATGATTAACGACTCATGGTGTAATTGTAACAACATACAGGAACTCAAGTCTTTCTGTTCACCTGACCAAGAATTCCTCACAATCAAAATCTGACCGTTTTATCGTCCAAGATAATTCTCTTCGGTTATTGTCACAGACGTGTATATCCCCCCTCAAGCTGATACCACGATGGCCCTCAAGGAACTTCACTGGACTGCAAACTGGAAACCATATATCCTGAGGCTGCATTTATTTTAGCTTGGGATTTTAACAAGGCAAATTTGAGAACAAGGCTACCTAAATTCTATCAGCATATCGACTGTAGCACTTGCACTGGAAAAACACTGGATCACTGCTACTCTAACTTCCGCGATGCATACAAGGTCCTCCCCCACCCTCCTTTCGGCATATCTGATCACGACTCCATTTTGCTCCTCCCTTCCTATAAGCAGAAACTCAAACAGAAAGTAGCCGTGCTAAGGACTATTCAACTTTTGCTGATCAATCGGAATCCACGCTTCAAGATTGCTTTGATCACTCAGACTGGGACATGTTCCGGGTAGCCTCAGAGAATAATATTGATGTATAGGCTGATTCGATGAGTGAGTTTATAAGGAAGTGTATAGGAGATGTTGTGACTACTGTGACCATTAAAACCTACCCTAACTAGAAACCGTGGATTGATGGCGGTATTTGCACAAAACTGAAACCGTGAACCACCTCATTTAACCATGGAAAGGTGACTGGGAATATGGTTGAATACAAACAGTGTAGTTATTCGCTTCGTAAGGCAATCAAACAGGCAAAATGTCAGTATAGAGACAAAGTGGAGTCGTAATTCAACGGCTCAGACACGAGACATATGTGGCAGGGTCTACAGACAATCACGGACTACAAAAGGAACACCAGCCACATCACGGACATCTTGCTTCCAAACAAACTAAACACCTTCTTTGCGGATAACACAGTGCCACCGATGCGGCCCGCTACCAAGGACTGTGGGCTCTCCTTCTCCGTGGCCGACGTGAGTAAGACATTTAAACGTGTTAACCCTCACAAGGCTGCCGGCCCAGATGGCATCCCTAGCCGCGTCCTCAGAGCATGCGCAGAACAGCTGGCTGAAGTGTTTACGGACATATTCAATCTCTCCCTATCCAAGTCTGCTGTCCCCACATGCTTCAAGATGGCCACCATTGTTCCTGTACCCAAGAATGCAAAGGTAACTGAACTAAATTACTATCGCCCCGTAGCACTCACTTCTGTCATCATGAAGTGCTTTGAGAGACTAGTCAAGGATCACTCTACCTTACCTGTCAGTTTGAAGTTCCTCTGCGTACACATCACTGACAAACTGAAATGGTCCACCCACACAAACAGCCATCACTAACACAGAGAGGATGCTGCCTACATACAGACTTGAAATCATTGGCCACTTTAATAAATGGAGCACTAGTCACTTTAATAATGTTTACATATCTTGCATTACTCATCTCATATGTATATACTGTATTTTATACCATCTTGCCTATGCCGCTCTGTCATTGCTCATCCATATATTTATATATTCTTATTCCATTCCTTTACTTAGATTTGTGTGTATTAGGTAGTTGTTGTGGAATTGTTAGATTACTTGTTAGATATTGCTGCACTGTCGGAACTAGATGCACAAGCATTTCGCTACACTTGCAATAACATCTGCTAACCATGTGTATGTGACCAATACATTTTGATTCAATTTGATTTGAGAGCGCTCAGGACCTCAGACTGGGACGAAGATTCACCTTCCAACAGGAAAACAACCCTAAGCACACAGCCAAGACAACGCAGGAGTGGCTTCGGGACAAATCTTTGAATGTCTTTGAGTGGCCTAGCCAGATCCCGATCGAACATCTCTGGAGAGGCCTGAAAACTGAAAATAGCTGTGCAGCAATGCTCCCCATCCAACCTGACAGAGCTTGAGAGGATCTGCAGAGAAGAATGAGAGAAGCTCTCCAAATACAGGTGTGCCAAGCTTGTAGTGTCATACCCAAGAAGACTCAAGGCTTAAATCGCTGCCAAAGGTGCTTTAACAAAGTCCTGAGTAAAGGGTCTGAATTCTTATTAAAATGTGATTTCAGTTTTTTTTATATGCATTTGCAAAAATGTCTAAAAATCTGTTTTTGCTTTGACATTATGGGTATTGTGTGTAGATTGATGAGGGAAATGTTTTTTTTAAATCAATTTTAGAATAAGGCTGTAACGTAATAAAATGTGGAAAAAGTCAAGGGGTCTGAATACTTTCCGAATGCACTGTATATATGTATATTGAGAAGAGTGTGGGGCCTAGGATTGAGCCTTGGTGTACTCCCTTGGTGACAGGCAGTAGCTGAGCTAGCAGATGTTCTGACTTTAAACATTGCACTCTTTGAGAGAGGTAGTTAGCAAACCAGGCCAAAGACCCCTCAGAGACACCAATACTCCTTAGCCGGCCCACAAGAATGGAATGGTCTACCGTATCAAAAGCTTTGGCCAAGTCAATAAAAATAGCAGCACAACATTGCTTAGAATCAAGGGCAATGGTGACATCATTAACCTGTTAGGGCTAGGGGGCAGTATTTGCACGGCTGGATAAAAAAAATGTACCCGATTTAATCTGGTTACTAATCCTACCCAGTAACTAGAATATGCATATACTTATTATATATGGATAGAAAACACTCTAAAGTTTCTAAAACTGTTTGAATGGTGTCTGTGAGTATAACAGAACTCATTTGGCAGGCAAAACCCTGAGACATTTTCTGACAGGAAGTGGATACCTGATGTGTTGTATTACCTTTAAACCTATCCCATTGAAAAACACAGGGGCTGAGGAATATTTTGGCACTTCCTATTGCTTCCACTAGATGTCACCAGCCTTTACAAAGTGTTTTGAGTCTTCTGGAGGGAGATCTGACCGAACAAGAGCCATGGAACGATGATGGCCCATTAGACACCTGGCGCGCGAGTTCATGTTGGGTACCCTCGTTCCAATACGTTATAAAAGAGTATGCATTCGTCCACCTTGAATATTATTCATGTTCTGGTTAAAAAGGCCCTAATGATTTATGCTATACAACGTTTGACATGTTTGAACGAACGTAAATATATTTTTCCCCTCGTTCATGACGAGAAGTCCGGCTGGCTTAGATCATGTGCTAACAAGACGGAGATTTTTTGGATATAAATGATGAGCTTTTTTGAACAAAACTACATTCGTTATGGACCTGTGATACCTGGAAGTGACATCTGATGAAGAGAATCAAAGGTAATGGATTATTTACATAGTATTTTCGATTTTAGATCTCCCCAACATGACGTCTAGTCTGTATCGCAACGCGTATTTTTCTGGGCGCAGTGCTCAGATTATTGCAAAGTGTGATTTCCCAGTAAGGTTATTTTTAAATCTGGCAAGTTGATTGCGTTCAAGAGATGTAAATCTATAATTCTTTAAATGACAATATAATATTTTACCAATGTTTTCTAATTTTAATTATTTAATTTGTGGCGTTGACTTGACTGCCGGTTATTGGAGGGAAACGATTTCCTCAACATCAATGCCATAGTAAAACGCTGTTTTTGGATATAAATATGAACTTGATAGAACTAAAAATGCATGCATTGTCTAACATAATGTCGTAGGAGTGTCATCTGATGGAGATTGTAAAAGGTTAGTGCATCATTTTAGCTGGTTTTATGGTTTTGGTGACCCTGTCTTTGAATTGACAAAACATTACACACAACTCTTGTAAATGTACTGTCCTAACATACTCTAAATTTATGCTTTCGCCGTAAAACCTTTTTGAAATCGTAAAACGTGGTTAGATTAAGGAGATGTTTATCTTTCAAAGGGTGTAAAATAGTTGTATGTTTGAAAAATTTGAATTTTGACATTTATTTGGATTCAAATTTGCCGCTCTTGAAATGCACCTGCTGTTGATGGAGTGCACCACGGGGGGGGACGCTAGCGTCCCACCTAGCCCATAGAGGTTAAGGACCTTTAAGGTTGCAGTGACACATCCATAACCTGAGCAGAAACCAGATTGCATACCAGAGAGAATACTATAGACATCAAGAAAGCCAGTCAGCTGATTATTGACAAGTTTTTCCAACACTTTTGATAAACAGGGCAAAATAGAAATAGGTATATAACAGTTAGGATCAGCTTGATCTCCCCCTATAAATAAAGGACGAACCGTGGCTGCCTTCCAAGCAATGGGAACCTCCCCAGAGAGGAGAGACAGGTTAAAACGGTTGGAGATAGGGCTTGGCGATGATATGGGCAGCAACCTTAAAGAAGAAAGGGTCTAAACCATCTGACCCAGATGGTTTTTGGGGGGTCAAGTTTCAGGAGCTCCTTAATCACCTTGGACTCAGTGACTGCCTGCAGGGAGAATCTTTGTAGCAGGGCACAGGAAAGAGAGAGAGAAGCATCAGGGATAGTCACATTAGAATGGGTGCGAGATGAGGAACTGTTGGACGGGCAAGGAGGCATGGCTGAGCCAAATAGGAATCCTGACTTAATGAAGTGGTGATTAAAGAGCTCAGCCATGTGCTTCTTGTCAGTAACAACCACATCATCAACTTCTAAGGACATGGGCAGCTGTGAGGAGGAGGGTTTATTCTCCAGGTCTTTAACCGTTTTCCAGAACTTCTTGGGGTTAGACCCACAGAGAGAGAACTGCTCCTTAAAGTAACTAACTTTGGCCTTCCAGTCAGCCTGAGTGCACTGATTTCTCATTTGCCTGAACGAGAGCCAGTCAGCCTGAGTATGCGTGTGGCGAGCCTTTCGCCAAATGTGATTCTTGAGGTGGAGTAACTCTGCCAGATCACGGTCGAACCAGGGCTGAACCTGTTTTTAATTCTCATTTTCTTTATGCGGGTGTGTTTGTTAACAATACCACTGGAAATATCAAAAAGAAGGTCCAAGCGTCTTTGACAACCAAGCTGATTCTATACCATTTAACAGAGGGGATCAAGCTGATTCTATACCATTTAACAGAGGGGATCAAGCTGATTCTATACCATTTAACAGAGGGGATCAAGCTGATTCTATACCATTTAACAGAGGGGATCAAGCTGATTCTATACCATTTAACAGAGGGGACCAAGCTGATTCTATACCATTTCATAGAGGCCAGGTCATGAAGGAAGGCTTGCTCAGTAAAGTTTTTTAGCAAGCGTCTATGACAAATCAGGACAGATCGTTTCACTGAGCAGCCATTACGAACACAGGCTGTAAAATAGTGATCACTAAGGTCATTACAGAAAACACCAGACTGTTACCTGTCAGGATTATTTGTAAGGATAACATCAAGAAGAGTAGCCTTTTCTGGGTGTTTGGAGTCATGTCTTGTGGGATTGGTAATAATCTGAGAACGATTTATGGAGTCCCATTGCTTTAGGACTTGGTCAGGTGGTTTAAGCATGTCCCAGTTTAGGTCACCTAGCAGTACAAATTCAGACTTAGTGTA
Source organism: Salmo salar (assembly GCF_905237065.1). Lineage (NCBI taxonomy): Eukaryota > Metazoa > Chordata > Actinopteri > Salmoniformes > Salmonidae > Salmo > Salmo salar. Next base: position 59,301,256 of record NC_059462.1, on the reverse strand, counting down.
AGGGGCCAGGAGAGAGCTTAGGGCAGGTAGGGTACAGGCCAGTGCTGAAGGAGGACGATGGCACCCTGCAACAGTCAACAAAGAGCTATTTGAAAGTTTAATACTTAAAACCATCAAATCAAATTGTTTGGGGACAGACTTGGTGGAGGTAACCGAGCACTGAAGGTGATCCTGGGTAAAGATTGCCACTCCCCCCCACCTTTGGAAGATCTGTCTTGCCGAAAAAGGTTATAACCAGAAAGGTTAACATCAGTATTCAAAATACTCTTCCTTAACTACGTCTCAGTAATGACCAACATATCTGGTTTGGAGCTGTGAACCCACACTTTCAATTGATCCATTTTAGATAATAAGCTTCTAGTGTTAAAGTGCAGAAAACCCAGGATTTTACAAAAGCAGAAATCAGTGAAGAAGATATCAGAGCACAAGTCAGAATTGGGGCTAGCAACTGTACATGCATATTTCCAGATATCATCAGCAGTAATCCAATCAGGGCACGGCAGAGGACAGGGAGAGCTCTGCGGTGTAGATTTATGACATCTGAATGTGTATCAGATGGCAACAAGATCATATTGTACAGCAATTTCATCAGGTAACATGAATAAAAAGCTGGCGAGAGGTGGTTAGAATAGGATGGGAGGCCAAAAGTCTGTGTAACCAATAGAGAGTCAGAGTCCCGAGTGTTGGTAACAAACAAAGTCTGTCCCACGGTTGGGTAAAGAACGTTCATAGTCAACAGAGTATGCAGGAGTCATGAGGCAAGAAGCAAAAGAGCAAAATGCACAAGAATAAAACAAAATATATAACGACTTGGGACTAGCAATTGTAAGTTCAGAGTCACTTGCCCCAACAGTGCTTGTGTGCTGGAGGCGAGCGAAAGCTCGTTCTGCCCCTGAACAAGGCAGTTAACCCACTGTTCCTATTCATTGAAAATAAGAATTTGTTCTTAACTGACTTGCCTAGTTAAATAAAGGTCAAATAAAATGTTTTTTAAAAGATTGCCAGGTGGAATCCAAGCAGCAGTGCAGCAGACAAAGGGAGTAAACAACATCTGTGAGTTCATTAAGATTAGAGCTACTGTCCTCAAATACCTCTCACATAGTACAGTCAAAACACCCTTGGAGACGCATGATACATTCTGGACCGTTTTAACTGTAGGTTTCTCCGTCTACTGCTGTTGCTACTGCTACCTTTACTGCTCCTGCTATAACTGCTACTGCTACTACTGCTGCTACTGTTGCTACTACTGCTGCTACTGTTGCTACTACTGCTGCTACTGCTACCTTTACTGCTACTGCTATAACTACTACTACTGCTGCTACTGCTACTACTACTGCTGTTGCTACTGCTACCTTTACTGCTACAGCTATAACTACTACTGCTGTTGCTACTGCTACCTTTACTGCTACTGCTATAACTACTACTGCTGTTGCTACTGCTACCTTTACTGCTCCTGCTATAACTACTATTACTACTACTGCTGCTACTGTTGCTACTACTGCTGCTACTGCTACCTTTACTGCTCCTGCTATAACTACTACTGCTACTACTGCTGCTACTGTTGCTACTACTGCTGCTACTGCTACCTTTACTGCTACTGCTACTACTACTACTGCTGTTGCTACTGCTACCTTTACAACTACTACTACTACTGCTGATGCTGCTACAGCTATGACTACTACTGCTACTACTGCTACCTCTACTGCTACTGCTACTACTACTGCTGTTGCTACTGCTACTACTACTGCTGTTGCTACTGCTACCTTTACTGCTACTGCTACTGCTACTACTGCTACTACTGCTACCTTTACTGCTACTACTACTACTGCTACTACTGCTGCTACTGTTGCTACTACTGCTACTACTGCTGCTACTGTTGCTACTACTGCTACTACTGCTACTACTGCTACCTTTACTGTTACTACTACTACTGCTACTACTGCTGCTACTGCTACCTTTACTGCTCCTGCTATAACTACTACTGCTGTTGCTACTGCTACTACTACTGCTGTTGCTACTGCTACCTTTACTGCTACAGCTATAACTACTACTGCTGTTGCTACTGCTACCTTTACTGCTACTGCTACTACTACTACTGCTACTACTGCTGCTGCTGCTACTGCTTTAACTACTACTACTACTGCTACTACTGCTGCTACTGTTACTACTACTGCTGCTACTGTTACTACTACTGCTGCTACTGTTGCTACTACTGCTGCTACTGCTACTGCTATAACTACTACTACTGCTGCTGTTGCTACTGCTACCTTTACTGCTCCTGCTATAACTACTACTACTGCTACTACTGCTGCTACTGTTAATACTACTGCTGCTACCTTTACTGCTACAGCTATAACTACTACTGCTACTACTACTGCTACTACTGTTACTACTACTGCTGCTACTACTGTTACTACTACTGCTACTACTGTTGCTACTACTGCTATAACTACTACTACTACTACTGCTGCTACTGTTAATACTACTGCTGCTACCTTTACTGCTACAGCTATAACTACTACTGCTACTACTACTGCTACTACTGTTACTACTACTGCTGCTACTACTGTTACTACTACTGCTACTACTGTTGCTACTACTGCTATAACTACTACTACTACTGCTGCTGCTACTGTTGCTACTACTGCTATAACTACTACTACTACTACTGCTGCTACTGTTGCTACTACTGCTACTACTACTACTGCTACTACTGCTGCTACTGTTGCTACTACTGCTATAACTACTACTACTGCTGCTACTGTTACTACTACTGCTGCTACTGCTATAACTACTACTACTACTACTGCCGACGCTGCTACTGTTACTGCTACTGCTGCTACTGCTTTAACTACTACTACTACTGCTGCTGCTGATGCTATTGTTACTGCTACTGCTGCTACTGCTTTAACTACTACTACTACTACCACTGCTGATGCTGCTACTGTTACTACTACTGCTGCTACTGCTTTAACTACTACTACTACTACTACTGCTGATGCTGCTACTGTTACTGCTACTGCAACTACTACTACTACTGCTGATGCTGCTACTGTTACTGCTGCTGCTGCTACTGCTTTAACTACTACTACTACTACTACTACTACTACTACTACTGCTGATGCTGCTACTGCTGCTACTGCTTTAACTACTACTACGACTACTACTGATGCTGCCACTGTTACTACTAATGCTACTGCTACCTCTACTACCTCTGCTACTGTTACTACTGCGACTACTGCTAGTACCACTGCTGAGACTACTACTGCTACTACTACTACTACTGCTGCTAGTGCTACTGCTGCTACTTCTACCACTGATACTAATACTACTACTACCTCTACTACCACCACTACTGCTACTACTGCCACTGCTGGGGTGGCAGGTAGCCTAGTGGTTAGAGCACTGGGCTCGAATCCCCGAGCTGACAAATAAAAATCAGTTGTTCTGCCCCTGAGCAAGGCAGTTAACCCACTGTTCCCCGGGCCCTGAGCAAGGCAGTTAACCCACTGTTCCCCAGGCCCTGAGCAAGGCAGTTAACCCACTGTTCCCCGGGCCCTGAGCAAGGCAGTTAACCCACTGTTCCCCGGGCGCCAAAGACGTGGATGTCGATTAAGGCAGCCCCCCGCACCTCTCTGATTCAGAGGGGTTGGGTTAAATGTGGAAGACACATTTCAGTTGAATACATTCAACTGCCACGACTAGGTATCCTCTTACTACTGCTGATAATACTACTATTACCACTATGCTAATTCTACTACTTGTACTATACTACTATTGCAACTGCTGCTACTGCTTCTGCTACTTCTGCTTCTGCTACTACTACCACTAATACTACTGCTACTACTACCTCTTATTACTATCACTGCTACTGCTAACACTACTATGATATTGCTACTCCTCCACTATTAGTACTACTAATGTTACTACCACTACTGCTGATGCTGCTACTACTTTTGCAATTGCAACTGCTTCTGCTGTTAGTTCTACTGCTACCTCTACTACTACTGCTGCTACTTCTACTGCCACTACTGCTACTACCTCTACTGTCACTACTGCTACTGTTAGTACTACTACTACTTCTACTGTCACTACTGCTACTGTTAGTACTACTACTGCTGCTACTACTACTGTTACTACTGCTACTGTTAGTACTACTACTGCTGCTACTACTGTTACTACTGCTACTGTTAGTACTACTACTGCTGCTACTTCTACTGTCACTACTGCTACTGTTAGTACTACTACTGCTGCTACTACTGTTACTACTGCTGCTACTTCTACTGTCACTACTGCTACTGTTAGTACTACTACTGCTGCTACTACTGTTACTACTTCTACTGTTAGTACTACTACTGCTGCTACTTCTACTGTCACTACTGCTACTGTTAGTACTACTACTGCTGCTACTTCTACTGCCACTACTGCTACTGTTAGTACTACTACTGTTAGTACTACTACTACTACTACTGTTACTACTGTGTCATGTCTTTGGCATCATTAACCTGTTAGGGCTAGGGGGCAGTATTGACACGGCTGGATAAAAAAACATACCCGATTTAATCTGGTTACCACTCCTACCCAGTAACTAGAATATGCATATACTTATTACATATGGATAGAAAACACCCTACATTTTCTAAAACTGTTTGAATGGTGTCTGTGAGTATAACAGAACTCATTTGGCAGGCAAAACCCTGAGACATTTTCTGACAGGAAGTGGATACCTGATGTGTTGTATTACCTTTAAACCTATCCCATTGAAAAACACAGGGGCTGAGGAATATTTTGGCACTTCCTATTGCTTCCACTAGATGTCACCAGCCTTTACAAAGTGTTTTGAGTCTTCTGGAGGGAGATCTGACCGAACAAGAGCCATGGAACGATGATGGCCCATTAGACACCTGGCGCGCGAGTTCATGTTGGGTACCCTAGTTCCAATACGTTATAAAAGAGTATGCATTCGTCCACCTTGAATATTATTCATGTTCTGGTTAAAAAAGGCCCTAATGATTTATGCTATACAACGTTTGACATGTTTGAACGAACGGAAATATATTTTTTCCCCTCGTTCATGATGAGAAGTCCGGCTGGCTTAGATCATGTGCTAACAAGACGGAGATTTTTGGACATAAATGATGAGCTTTTTTGAACAAAACTACATTCGTTATGGACCTGTGATACCTGGAAGTGACATCTGATGAAGAGAATCAAAGGTAATGGATTATTTACATAGTATTTTCGATTTTAGATCTCCCCAACATGACGTCTAGTCTGTATCGCAACGCGTATTTTTCTGGGCGCAGTGCTCAGATTATTGCAAAGTGTGATTTCCCAGTAAGGTTATTTTTAAATCTGGCAAGTTGATTGGGTTCAAGAGATGTAAATCTATAATTCTTTAAATGACAATATAATATTTTACCAATGTTTTCTAATTTTAATTATTTAATTTGTGGTGTTGACTTGACTGCCGATTATTGGAGGGAAACGATTTCCTCAACATCAATGCCATAGTAAAACGCTGTTTTTGGATATAAATATGAACTTGATAGAACTAAAAATGCATGCATTGTTTAACATAATGTCCTAGGAGTGTCATCTGATGGAGATTGTAAAAGGTTAGTGCATCATTTTAGCTGGTTTTATGGTTTTGGTGACGCCTGTCTTTGAATTGACAAAACATTACACACAACTCTTGTAAATGTACTGTCCTAACATAATCTAAATTTATGCTTTCGCCGTAAAACCTTTTTGAAATCGTAAAACGTGGTTATTTACAAACTAAATAATTCACAGAAATGCATAACAGATATGGCTACAAGGAAATGATAGGAGAATGTGCCCTAGTGGGCTAAACCGGCATGCCGGCTTGTTAGACAAAGAGGGAAGTGTGGGTCAGCTGAGAAGGCACTACAGAGTTGATAAATATTAACAATTGAAATGCTAATCCTTTGCACATGAACGCTCACTCATTCGGGAACAATTGCAATCAATATATATATATATTTACGCTCAGTGTGTCGTCGGGATCTTTGTTGAAAAGTTCTGTTCTGTTGGAGAGTTTTGTCCTTGGGTTCTCTCTCTCTCTCTCTCGGTTAGAATGGATATTTCAAAGTGACATTCATTAATGTCGTTACAGGACGGATGTTTCGTCGGTCTTCGCGTTCAATGATACCAAATTCCTAGCTGCAGACTAGTAATTAATATCAAAGACTTGTTATTATTCTGTCGGTATCAATATCTAAGAGTTTAACCACGTGGTATGGTTAAAGTTCAGAACGAGGAATGCATGGTCAAACCTTGGCCCTCTCTTCTCGAGGTAAGCTGGTCTGGTGATAGAAAATCTGGGTGGGGTTTATATTCGGAACATAGAAAAGGCTGTCTCATGACGCCAGGTCCTGTCTGTGTCCCTGGGGGCGTGCCAAGGACTTAGTTAACCTGTTGGGTCTAGGGGGCAGCATTTGCACGTCTGGATAAAAAAAATGTACCCGATTTAATCTGGTTACTAATCCTACCCAGTAACTAGAATATGCATATACTTATTATATATGGATAGAAAACACTCTAAAGTTTCCAAAACTGTTTGAATGGTGTCTGTGAGTATAACAGAACTCATTTGGCAGGCAAAACCCTGAGACATTTTCTGACAGGAAGTGGATACCTGATGTGTTGTATTGACTTTAAACCTATCCCATTGAAAAACACAGGGGTTTAGGAATATTTTGGCACTTCCTATTGCTTCCACTAGATGTCACCAGCCTTTACAAAGTGTTTTGAGTCTTCTGGAGGGAGATCTGACCGAACAAGAGCCATGGAACGGTGATGTCCCATTAGACACCTGGCGCGCTAGTTCATGTTGGGTACCCTCGTTCCAATACGTTATAAAAGAGTATGCATTCGTCCACCTTGAATATTATTCATGTTCTGGTTAAAAAAGGCCCTAATGATTTATGCTATACAACGTTTGACATGTTTGAACGAACGGAAATATATTTTTTCCCCTCGTTCATGACGAGAAGTCCGGCTGGCTTACATCATGTGCTAACGAGACGGAGATTTTTGGACATAAATGATGAGCTTTTTTGAACAAAACTACATTCGTTATGGACCTGTGATACCTGGAAGTGACATCTGATGAAGAGAATCAAAGGTAATGGATTATTTACATAGTATTTTCGATTTTAGATCTCCCCAACATGACGTCTAGTCTGTATCGCAACGCGTATTTTTCTGGGCGCAGTGCTCAGATTATTGCAAAGTGTAATTTCCCAGTAAGGTTATTTTTAAATCTGGCAAGTTGATTGCGTTCAAGAGATGTAAATCTATAATTCTTTAAATGACAATATAATATTTTACCAATGTTTTCTAATTTTAATTATTTAATTTCTGACGCTGACTTGACTGCCGGTTATTGGAGGGAAACGATTTCCTCAACATCAATGCCATAGTAAAACGCTGTTTTTGTATATAAATATGAACTTGATAGAACTAAAAATGCATGCATTGTCTAACATAATGTCCTAGGAGTGTCATCTGATGGAGATTGTAAAAGGTTAGTGCATCATTTTAGCTGGTTTTATGGTTTTGGTGACCCTGTCTTTGACTTGACAAAACATTACACACAACTCTTGTAAATGTACTGTCCTAACATACTCTAAATTTATGCTTTCGCCGTAAAACCTTTTTGAAATCGTAAAACGTGGTTAGATTAAGGAGATGTTTATCTTTCAAATGGTGTAACATAGTTGTATTTTTGAAAAATTTGAATTTTGACATTTATTTGGATTCAAATTTGCCGCTCTTGAAATGCACCTGCTGTTGATGGAGTGCACCACGGGTGGCACGCTAGCGTCCCACCTAGCCCCAAGAGGTTAAGACTCCAAAGGGAATTTGAGTTTCCTTCATTAACCTCTCTAGGCTAGGCGGGACGAATTCGTCCCACCTACGTAACAGCCACTGCTATCCTGTGGCGCGATTTTCAAAACCTTAAAAATCCTATTACTTCAATTTCTCAAACATATGACTATTTTACAGCCATTTAAAGACAAGACTCTCGTTAATCTAACCACACTGTCCGATTTCAAAAAGGCTTTACAACGAAAGCAAAACATTAGATTATGTCAGCAGAGTACCAAGCCAGAAATAATCAGACACCCATTTTTCAAGCCAGCATATAATGTCACCAAAACCCAGAAGACAGCTAAATGCAGCACTCACCTTTGATGATCTTCATCAGATGACAACCCTAGGACATTATGTTATACAATACATGCATGTTTTGTTCAATCAAGTTCATATTTATATCAAAAACCAGCTTTTTACATTAGCATGTGACGTTCAGAACTAGCATACCCCCGCAAACTTCCGGGGAATTCGCTAACATTTTACTAAATTACTCACGATAAACGTTCACAAAAAGCATAACAATTATTTTAAGAATTATAGATACAGACCTCCTCTATGCACTCGATATGTCCGATTTTAAAATAGCTTTTTGGTGAAAGCACATTTTGCAATATTCTAAGTACATAGCCCAGGCATCACGGGCTCGCTATTTAGACACCCGGCAAGTTTAGCACTCACCATAATCATATTTACTATTATAAAAGTTTGATTACCTTTTGTTGTCTTCGTCAGAATACACACCCAGGACTGCTACTTCAATAACAAATGTTGGTTTGGTCCAAAATAATCCATCGTTATATCCGAATAGCGGCGTTTTGTTCGTATGCGTTCCAGACACTATCCGAAATAGTAAAGAAGTGTCGCGCGCATGGCGCAATTCGTGACAATAAAATTCTAAGTATTCCATTACCGTACTTCGAAGCATGTCAACCGCTGTTTAAAATCAATTTTTACGACATTTTTCTCGTAGAAAAGCGATAATATTCCGACAGGGAATCTCCTTTTCGGCAAACAGAGGAAAAAAATCCCAAAGGCGGGGCGGTCGGGGTCACGCGCATAAGCCAGTGTCCCTTGATCGGCCACTTGAGAAAGGCGATAATGTGTTTCAGCCTGGGGCTGGAATGACGACATTCTGTTTTTTCCCGGGTTCTGAGCGCCTATGGACGACGTGGGAAGTGTCACGTTAGAGCAGAGATCCTTAGTAAATGATAGAGATGGAAAACAAGTTCAAGAAATGGTCAGACAGGCCACTTCCTGTAAAGGAATCTCTCAGGTTTTGACCTGCCATTTGAGTTCTGTTATACTCACAGACACCATTCAAACAGTTTTAGAAAATTTAGAGTGTTTTCTATCCATATGTAATAAGTATATGCATATTCTAGTTACTGGGTAGGAGTGGTAACCAGATTAAATCGGGTATGTTTTTTATCCAGCCGTGTCAATACTGCCCCCTATCCTAAACAGGTTAAACAGTCCAAAATCACATTTACACAATTTCACAAACAGTTCCATCCTTATTCAATCATTTTATACAACCATTAGAAATAAGTCTCACAACTGAGGCTATTATATAAACAGAGCCATGGTAATGGCCGTAGTGGTCGTATTGTCTCTCATGAGTTTCACAAAATTGTACCAAACGGACCAGTTCGTAGCTGGATTCTTCACCGATCTTTTATACCTTCTCCAGAACATAAATGTCGTTCGGTTCCCCAGTCCTGTAAGGTGGAAGAATTCCTTTGTCTCTCTATGAAAACACTCTGTCTCTTTATACTGTGGCCATGAGGCGATACATTTTCTTAGGAATTTACGACCGCTCAAACAGGGCCTGAATAGGGGGAGGTAGGGGGATGGTACATAGAAAACCCAAAGAGGGCAACGTCATGACATATGCTTCTAATACTACTGTTACCACTGCTGCTACTACTGTTGCTACTGCTACTACTGTTGCTACTGCTACCTCTACTACAACTACTACTGCTGCTGCTACTTTTACTGCTACTTTTCTACTGCTTCTGATTTTAATTGCTACACTGCTACTTCTACTTTTGCTACCACTATGTCTGCTACTGCTTCTGCTACTACTACTACTGACTCTACTACTACTAACTGTACTACTGCTGCTTCTGCTACTACAACTACAACTACTACTTGTACTATACTACTATTGCTGATACTACTACTTGTACTACTACAACTTCTGCTACTACTACTACTGCTACTACTACTACTAATTATGCTACTGCTACCTGTATTACTATTACTGCTACTACAATTACTGCTGTTGCTGCACCTAATACTGTTACTATTACTGTTACCTCTACTTTTACTGCTGCTAATGTTACTACTTTCTACCAGCATGTCAAAAGTGCAACCAGAAAGAAAAAAACTCGAGACCACCTTTACTCCACACAAAGAAACTCATACAAAGGTCTCCATTTGGCAAATCTGACCATAATTCTATCCTCCTGATTCCTGCTTACAAGAAAAAACTAAAGCAGGAAGCACCAGTGACTCGGTCAATAAAAAAGTAGTAAAATGAAGCAAATGCTAAGCTGCAGGACTGTTTTGCTATCACAGACTGGGAATATGTTCCGGGATTCTTCCGATGGCATTGAGGAGTACACCACATCAGTCACTGGCTTCATCAATAAGTGCATTGATGACGTCGGCCCCCCAGTGACTGTACGCACATACCCCAACCAGAAGCCATGGATTACAGGCAACATCTGCACTGGGCTAAAGGGTAGAGCTGACACTTTCAAGGAGTGGGACTCTAACCCGGAAGCTTACAAGAAATTCCGCTATGCCCTCTGACGAACCATCAAACAGGCAAAGCATCAGTATAGGACTAAGATCGAATTGTACTACACCGGCTCAGACGCTCAAACGCTCGACGGATGTGGCAGGGCTTGCAAACTATTACAGACTACAAAGGGAAGCATAGCCGGGAGCTGCCCATTGACACGAGCCTACCAGACGAGCTAAATAACGTCTATGCTAGCTTCGAGGCAAGTAACAATGAAACACGCATGAGTGCACCAGCTGTTCTGGACGACTGTGTGATCACGTTCTCCGTAGCCGATGTGAGTAAGACCGTTAAACAGGTCAACATACACAAGGCTGCGGGGCCAGACGGATTACCAGGACGTGTGCTCCGGGCATGTGCTGACCAACTGGCAGGTGTCTTCACTGATATTTTCAACCTCTCCCTTTCTGAGTCTGTAAACCCAACATGTTTCAAGCAGACCACCATAGTCCCTGTGCCCAAAAACACTAAGGTAACCTGCCTAAATGACTACTGACCCATAGCACTCACATCTGTGATCCACAGATGATGCAATCTCTATTGCACACTGCCCTTTCACACATGGACAAAAGGAACACCTATGTGAGAATGCTATTCATTGACTACAGCTCAGCGTTCAACACTATAGTGCCCTTAACTTCTTGGGGCTATGTGGGACGCTAGCGTGCCACCCGTGGTGCACCCTATCAACAGCAGGTGCATTTCAAGAGCGGCAAATTTGAAACCAAATAAATGTCAAAATTCAAATTTTTCAAACATACAACTATCTTACACCCTTTGAAAGATAAACATCTCCTTAATCTAACCACGTTGTCCGATTTCAAAAAGGTTTTACGGCGAAAGCATAAAGTTAGATTATGTTAGGAGAGTACATTGACAATAGCTGTGTGTAATGTTTTGTCAATTCAAAGACAGGCGTCACCAAAACCATAAAACCAGCTAAAATGATGCACTAACCTTTTACAATCTCCATCAGATGACACTCCTAGGACATTATGTTAAACAATGCATGCATTTTTAGTTCTATCAAGTTCATATTTATATCCAAAAACAGCGTTTTACTATGGCATTGATGTTGAGGAAATCGTTTCCCTCCAATAACCGGCAGTCAAGTCAGCGCCACAAATTAAATAATTAAAATTAGAAAACATTGGTCAAATATTATATTGTCATTTAAAGAATTATAGATTTACATCTCTTGAACGCAATCAACTTGCCAGATTTAAAAATAACCTTACTGGGAAATCACACTTTGCAATAATCTGAGCACTGCGCCCAGAAAAATATGCTTTGCTATACAGACAAACGGCCATGTTGGAGAGATCTAAAATCGAAAATACTATGTAAATAATCCATTACCTTTGATTCTCTTCATCAGATGTCACTTCCAGGTATCACAGGTCCATAACGAATGTAGCTTTGTTCAAAAAAGCTCATCATTTATATCCAAAAAGCTCCGTGTTGTTAGCACATGATCTAAGCCAGCCGGACTTCTCGTCATGAACGAGGGGAAAAAATATATTTACGTTCGTTCAAACATGTCAAACGTTGTATAGCATAAATCATTAGTGCCTTTTTTAACCAGAACATGAATAATATTCAAGGTGGACGAATGCATTCTCTTTTATAACGTATTGGAACGAGGGTACCCAACATGAACTCGCGCCAGAGTCTAATCGGCCATCACCGTTCCATGGCTCTTGTTCGGTCAGATCTCACAGTAAAAGACTCAAAACACTTTGTAAAGGCTGGTGACATCTAGTGGAAGCAATAGGAAGTGCCAAAACATTAATCAACCCCTGTGTGTTTCAATGGCATAGGCTTAAAGGTAATTCAACACATCAGGTATCCACTTCCTGTCAGAAAATGTCTCAGGGTTTTGCCTGCCAAATGAGTTCTGTTATACTCACAGACACCATTCAAACAGTTTTAGAAACTTTAGGGTGTTTTCTATCCATATATAATAAGTATATGCATATTCTAGTTACTGGGTAGGATTAGTAACCAGATTAAATCGGGTACGTTTTTTTATCCAGCCGTGAAAATACTGCCCCCTAGCCCCAACAGGTTAAAGTTCATCACTAAGCTAAGGACCCTGGGACTAAACACCTCCCTCTGCAACTGGATCCTGGACTTCCTGACGAGCCGCCCCCAGGTGGTGAGGGTGGGTAACAACACATTCGCCACGCTGATCCTCAACACAGGGGCCCCTCAAGGGTGCGTGCTCAGTCGCCTCCTGTACTCCCTGTTCACTCATGACCGCATGGCCAGGCACGACTCAAACACCATCATTAAGTTTGCCGATGACACAACAGTGGTTTCAACTGATCAACAACAACGATTAGACCTTGCCGTGTGGTGCCAGGACAACAACCTCTCCCTCAACGTGATCAAGACAAAGGAGATGATTGTGGACTACAGGAAAAGTAAGACCGAGCACGCCTCCGTTCTTCTTGACGGGACTGCAGCGGAGCAGATTGAGAGTTTCAAGTTCCTTGGTGTCCACATCACCAACAAACTAACATGGTCCATGCACACCAAGACAGTCGTGAAGAGGGGACAACAAAACCTATTCTCCCTCAGGAGACTGAAAAGATTTGGCATGGGTCAACAGATCCTCAAAAGGTTCTACAGCTGCAACATCGAGAGCATCCTGACTGGTTGCATCACTGCCTGGTATGGCAACTGCTCGGCCTCCGACCACAAGGCACTACAGAGGGTAGTGCGTACGGCCCAGTACATCACTGGGGCCAAGCTTCCTGCCGTCCAGGACCTCTATACTAAGTGGTGTCAGAGGAAGGCCCTAAAAATGTGTCAGACTCCAGCCACTCCAGTCATAGACTGTTCTCTCTGCTACTAGGTCCAAGAGGGTTCTAAACAGCTTCTACCCCCAAGCCATAAGACTCCTGAACATCTAATCAAATGGCTACCCAGACTATTTGCATTGCCTCCCCCCCCTTTACGCTGCTGCTACTCTCTGTTATTATCTATGCATAGTCTCTCTAATAACTCTACCTACATGTACATATTACCTCAATTACCTCGACTAACCATTTCCCCCGCACATTGACTCTATACCGGTACCTCCTGTGTATAGCCTCACTATTGTTATTTTATTGCTGCTCTTTAATTATTTGTTACTTTTATTTATTTACTGGTATTTTTCTTAAAACTGCATTGTTGGTTAAGGGCTTGTAAGTAAGCATTTCACTGTTGTATTTGGCGCATGTGACAAATAAAATTTGATTTGATACTGCTACTGTTGCTACTGTTTCTGCTGTTACTGGTACTTCTATTGATGCTACTGCTTCTGGTACTGCAACTTCTACTACTACCACTGCTAGCTCCACAATGAGATAGGGTGGAGGCCAGGCAGCTAGGCAGCCTGCCAGCTTAGTGGAGTCTGCCACTACCACAGTCAGTTGAGTCCCCATTGAGACCGTGTCTGTGCCTCGACCTAGGTTGGGCAAAACTAAACATGGCAGTATTCACTAGAATAAAGACCTCCTCCCTTCCTGTCATTATTGAAAGAGATTGTGCTATCTCACATCCCAAAATAGGGCTACTTAATGTTAGATCCCTCACTTCCAAGGCAGTTATAGTCAATGAACTTATCACTGATCATACCCTTGATGTGATTGGCCTGACTGAAACATGACTTAAGCCTGATGAATTTACTGTGTTAAATGAGGCCTCACCTCCTGGTTACACTAGTGACCATATCCCCTGCGCATCCTGCAAAGGCGTTGCTAACATTTACGATAGCAAATTTCAATTTACAATTATCAATTTTCGTCTTTTGAGCTTCTAGTCATGTAATCTATGCAGCCTACTCAATCACTTTTTATAGCTACTGTTTATCAGCCTCCTGGGCCATATAGAGCGTTCCCCACTGAGTTCCCTAAATTCCTATCGAACCTTGTAGTCATGGCAGATAATATTCAAATTTTGGGGGACTTTAATATTCACATGGAAAATTCCACAGACCCACTCCAAAAGGCTTTTGGAGCCATCGGCGTTTTGTCCAACATGTCTCCGGACGTACTCACTGCCACAGTCATACTCTGGACCTAGTTTTGTCCCGTGGAATAAATGTTGGGGATCTTAATGTTAATGTAATCCTGGACTATCGGACCACCATTTTATTACGTTTGCAATCACAACAAATAATCTGCTCAGACCCCAACCAAGGATCATCAAAAGCCGTGCTATAAATTCTCGAACAACCCAAAGATTCCTAGATGCCCTTCCAGACTCCCTCCACCTACCCAAGGACGTCAGAGTACAGAAATCAGTTAACCACCTAACTGAGGAACTCAATTTAACCTTGCGTAATACCTTAGATGCAGTCGCACCCTTAAAAACAAAAAAACATTTGTTATAAGAAACTAGCTCCCTGGTATACAGAAAATACCCGAGCTCTAAAGCAAGCTTCCAGAAAATTGGAACGGAAATGGCGCCACACCAAACTGTAAGTCTTCCGACTAGCTTGGAAAGACAGTACCGTGCAGTATCGAAGAGCCCTCACTGCTGCTCGATCATCCTATTTTTCCAACTTAATTGAGGAAAATAAGAACAATCCGAAATGTATGATTGATGCGGTACCGGAGCGCCAGTAACAGCGGTACCGGAGTGCCAGTAACAGCGGTACCGGAGTGCCAGTAACAGGTACCGGAGTGCCAGTAACAGGTACCGGAGTGCCAGTAACAGCGGTACCGGAGTGCCAGTAACAGCGGTACCGGAGCGCCAGTAACAGGTACCGGAGTGCCAGTAACAGCGGTACCGGAGCACCAGTAACAGGTACCGGAGTGCCAGTAACAGCCGTACCGGAGCGCCAGTAACAGCGGTACCGGAGTGCCAGTAACAGGTACCGGAGTGCCAGTAACAGGTACCGGAGTGCCAGTAACAGGTACCAGAGCGCCAGTAACAGCGGTACCGGAGCGCCAGTAACAGCCGTACCGGAGCGCCAGTAACAGCCGTACCGGAGCACCAGTAACAGCGGTACCGGAGTGCCAGTAACAGGTACCGGAGCGCCAGTAACAGGTACCGGAGCGCCAGTAACAGGTACCGGAGCGCCAGTAACAGGTACCGGAGCGCCAGTAACAGCGGTACCAGAGTGCCAGTAACAGGTACCGGAGTGCCAGTAACATCCGTACCGGAGTGCCAGTAACAGCGGTACCGGAGTGCCAGTAACAGGTACCGGAGTGCCAGTAACAGGTACCGGAGCGCCAGTAACAGCGGTACCGGAGTGCCAGTAACAGGTACCGGAGCGCCAGTAACAGGTACCGGAGCGCCAGTAACAGCGGTACCGGAGCGCCAGTAACAGCGGTACCGGAGCGCCAGTAACAGGTACCGGAGTGCCAGTAACAGGTACCGGAGTGCCAGTAACAGCGGTACCGGAGTGCCAGTAACAGCGGTACCGGAGTGCCAGTAACAGATACCGGAGTGCCAGTAACAGCGATACCGGAGCGCCAGTAACAGCGGTACCGGAGTGCCAGTAACAGCGGTACCGGAGCGCCAGTAACAGCGGTACCGGAGCGCCAGTAACAGGTACCGGAGTGCCAGTAACAGCCGTACCGGAGTGCCAGTAACAGCGGTACCGGAGTGCCAGTAACAGGTACTGGAGTGCCAGTAACAGGTACCGGAGTGCCAGTAACAGCGGTACCGGAGTGCCAGTAACAGCGGTACCGGAGCGCCAGTAACAGGTACCGGATTGCCAGTAACAGGTACCGGAGTGCCAGTAACAGCGGTACCGGAGTGCCAGTAACAGGTACCGGAGCGCCAGTAACAGGTACCGGATTGCCAGTAACAGCGGTACCGGAGTGCCAGTAACAGCGGTACCGGAGTGCCAGTAACAGCGGTACCGGAGTGCCAGTAACAGCCGTACCGGAGCGCCAGTAACAGGTACCGGAGTGCCAGTAACAGCGGTACCGGAGTGCCAGTAACAGCGGTACCGGAGTGCCAGTAACAGCGGTACCGGAGTGCCAGTAACAGATACCGGAGTGCCAGTAACAGCGATACCGGAGCGCCAGTAACAGCGGTACCGGAGTGCCAGTAACAGCGGTACCGGAGCGCCAGTAACAGCGGTACCGGAGCGCCAGTAACAGGTACCGGAGTGCCAGTAACAGCTGTACCGGAGTGCCAGTAACAGCGGTACCGGAGTGCCAGTAACAGGTACCGGAGTGCCAGTAACAGGTACCGGAGTGCCAGTAACAGCGGTACCGGAGTGCCAGTAACAGCGGTACCGGAGTGCCAGTAACAGCGGTACCGGAGCGCCAGTAACAGGTACCGGATTGCCAGTAACAGGTACCGGAGTGCCAGTAACAGCGGTACCGGAGTGCCAGTAACAGGTACCGGAGCGCCAGTAACAGGTACCGGATTGCCAGTAACAGGTACCGGAGTGCCAGTAACAGCCGTACCGGAGTGCCAGTAACAGCGGTACCGGAGTGCCAGTAACAGGTACCGGAGTGCCAGTAACAGGTACCGGAGTGCCAGTAACAGCGGTACCGGAGTGCCAGTAACAGCGGTACCGGAGTGCCAGTAACAGCGGTACCGGAGTGCCAGTAACAGCGGTACCGGAGCGCCAGTAACAGGTACCGGATTGCCAGTAACAGGTACCGGAGTGCCAGTAACAGCGGTACCGGAGTGCCAGTAACAGGTACCGGAGCGCCAGTAACAGGTACCGGAGTGCCAGTAACAGCCGTACCGGAGTGCCAGTAACAGCGGTACCGGAGTGCCAGTAACAGGTACCGGAGTGCCAGTAACAGGTACCGGAGTGCCAGTAACAGCGGTACCGGAGTGCCAGTAACAGCGGTACCGGAGTGCCAGTAACAGCGGTACCGGAGCGCCAGTAACAGGTACCGGATTGCCAGTAACAGGTACCGGAGTGCCAGTAACAGCGGTACCGGAGTGCCAGTAACAGGTACCGGAGCGCCAGTAACAGGTACCGGATTGCCAGTAACAGGTACCGGAGTGCCAGTAACAGCGGTACCGGAGCGCCAGTAACAGCGGTACCGGAGTGCCAGTAACAGCCGTACTGGAGCGCCAAGTCTAGGACAAAAAGGCTTCTCAACAGTTTTTACCCCCAAGCCATAAGACTCCTGAACATGTAATCAAATGGCTATCCGGACTATTTGCATTGTGTGCCCCCCCAACCCCTCTGTTACGCTACTGCTACTCTCTGTTTATCATATATGCATAGTCACTTTAACTATACATTCATGTACATACTACCTCAATTGGGCCGACCAACCAGTGCTCCCGCACATTGGCTAACCAGGCAATCTGCATTGTGTCCCACCACCCGCCAACCCCTCTTTTACGCTACTGCTACTCTCTGTTCATCATATATGCATAGTCACTTTAACCATATCTACATACTACCTCAATCAGCCTGACTAACCGGTGTCTGTATGTAGCCTCGCTACTTTTATAGCCTCGCTACTGTATATAGCCTCTCTACTGCATATAGCCTCTCTACTGCATATAGCCTCTCTACTGCATATAGCCTCTCTACTGCATATAGCCTCTCTACTGTATATAGCCTCTCTACTGTATATAGCCTCTACTGTATATAGCCTCTCTACTGTATATAGCCTCTACTGTATATAGCCTCTCTACTGTATATAGCCTCTCTACTGTATATAGCCTCTACTGTATATAGCCTCTCTACTGTATATAGCTTCTACTGTATACAGCCTCTCTACTGTATATAGCCTCTCTACTGTATATAGCCTCTCTACTGTATATAGCCTCTCTACTGTATATAGCCTCTCTACTGTATATAGCCTCTACTGTATATAGCCTCTCTACTGTATATAGCCTCTACAGTATATAGCCTCTCTACTGTATATAGCCTCTCTACTGTATATAGCCTCTACAGTATATAGCCTCTCTACTGTATATAGCCTCTCTACTGTATATAGCCTCTACTGTATATAGCCTCTCTACTGTATATAGCCTCTACAGTATATAGCCTCTCTACTGTATATAGCCTCTCTACTGTATATAGCCTCTCTACTGTATATAGCCTCTCTACTGTATATAACCTCTCTACTGTATATAGCCTCTCTACTGTATATAGCCTCTCTACTGTATATAGCCTCCCTACTGTATATAGCCTCTCTACTGTATATAGCCTCTCTACTGTATATATCCTCTCTACTGTATATAGCCTCTCTACTGTATATATCCTCTCTACTGTATATAGCCTCTCTACTGTATATAGCCTCTCTACTGTATATATCCTCTACTGTATATAGTCTCTCTACTGTATATAGTCTCTCTACTGTATATAGCCTCTCTACTGTATATAGCCTCTACTGTATATAACCTCTCTACTGTATATAGCCTCTCTACTGTATATAGCCTCTCTACTGTATATAACCTCTCTACTGTATATAGCCTCTCTACTGTATATAACCTCTCTACTGTATATAGCCTCTCTACTGTATATAGCCTCTACTGTATATAACCTCTCTACTGTATATATCCTCTCTACTGTATATATCCTCTCTACTGTATATAGCCTCTCTACTGTATATAGCCTCTCTACTGTATATAGCCTCTACTGTATATAGCCTCTCTACTGTATATAGCCTCTCTACTGTATATAGCCTCACTACTGTATATAGCCTCTCTACTGTATATAGCCTCTCTACTGTATATAGCCTCTACTGTATATAGTCTCTCTACTGTATATAGCCTCTCTACTGTATATAGCCTCTACTGTATATAGCCTCTCTACTGTATATAGCCTCTCTACTGTATATAGCCTGTCTTTTTACTGTTGTTTAATTTTTTTACTTACCTATTGTTCACCTAATACCTTTTTTGCACTGTTGGTTAGAGCCTGTAAGTAAACATTTCACTGTAAGGTCTACTACACCTGTTGTATTCAGCATTTCACTGTGAGGTCTACTACACCTGTTGTATTCAGCATTTCACTGTAAGGTCTACTACACCTGTTGTATTCAGCATTTCACTGTGAGGTCTACTACACCTGTTGTATTCAGCATTTCACTGTGAGGTCTACTACACCTGTTGTATTCAGCATTTCACTGTGAGGTCTACTACACCTGTTGTATTCAGCATTTCACTGTAAGGTCTACTACACCTGTTGTATTCAGCATTTCACTGTGAGGTCTACTACACCTGTTGTATTCAGCATTTCACTGTGAGGTCTACTACACCTGTTGTATTCAGCATTTCACTGTGAGGTCTACTACACCTGTTGTATTCAGCATTTCACTGTAAGGTCTACTACACCTGTTGTATTCAGCATTTCACTGTGAGGTCTACTACACCTGTTGTATTCAGCATTTCACTGTAAGGTCTACTACACCTGTTGTATTCAGCATTTCACTGTGAGGTCTACTACACCTGTTGTATTCAGCATTTCACTGTAAGGTCTACTACACCTGTTGTATTCAGCATTTCACTGTAAGGTCTACTACACCTGTTGTATTCAGCATTTCACTGTGAGGTCTACTACACCTGTTGTATTCAGCATTTCACTGTAAGGTCTACTACACCTGTTGTATTCAGCATTTCACTGTAAGGTCTACTACACCTGTTGTATTCAGCATTTCACTGTAAGGTCTACTACACCTGTTGTATTCAGCATTTCACTGTAAGGTCTACTACACCTGTTGTATTCAGCATTTCACTGTGAGGTCTACTACACCTGTTGTATTCAGCATTTCACTGTAAGGTCTACTACACCTGTTGTATTCAGCATTTCACTGTGAGGTCTACTACACCTGTTGTATTCAGCATTTCACTGTAAGGTCTACACCTGTTGTATTCAGCATTTCACTGTGAGGTCTACTACACCTGTTGTATTCAGCATTTCACTGTAAGGTCTACTACACCTGTTCTATTCAGCATTTCACTGTAAGGTCTACTACACCTGTTGTATTCAGCATTTCACTGTGAGGTCTACTACACCTGTTGTATTCAGCATTTCACTGTAAGGTCTACTACACCTGTTGTATTCAGCATTTCATTGTAAGGTCTACTACACCTGTTGTATTCAGCATTTCACTGTGAGGTCTACTACACCTGTTGTATTCAGCATTTCACTGTAAGGTCTACTACACCTGTTGTATTCAGCATTTCACTGTAAGGTCTACTACACCTGTTGTATTCAGCATTTCACTGTAAGGTCTACTACACCTGTTGTATTCAGCATTTCACTGTAAGGTCTACTACACCTGTTGTATTCAGCATTTCACTGTGAGGTCTACTACACCTGTTGTATTCAGCATTTCACTGTGAGGTCTACTACACCTGTTGTATTCAGCATTTCACTGTGAGGTCTACTACACCTGTTGTATTCAGCATTTCACTGTGAGGTCTACTACACCTGTTGTAGTCAGCATTTCACTGTAAGGTCTACTACACCTGTTGTATTCAGCATTTCACTGTAAGGTCTACTACACCTGTTGTATTCAGCATTTCACTGTAAGGTCTACTACACCTGTTGTATTCGGCACATGTGACAAATAAACTTTGATTTGATTTGATACTGTCACAAAGTTAACTAAAAAGCAGCATTCCCCAAGAGAGGATGGCTTTCACTTCAGCAGTGACAAATTCATGAACTTCTTTGAGGAAAAGATCATGATCATTAGAAAGCAAATTACAGACTCCTCTTTAAATCTGCCTATTCCTCCAAAGCGCAGTTGTCCTGAGTCTGCACAACTCTGCCAGGATCTAGGATCAAGGGAGACAAGTGTTTTAATACTATATCTCTTGACACATTAGTGAAAATAATCATGGCCTCTAAACCTTCAAGCTGCATACTGGACCCTATTCCAACTAAACTACTGAAAGAGCTGCTTCCTGTGCTTGGCCCTCCTATGTTGAACATAATAAATGGCTCTCTATCCACCGGATGTGTACCAAACTCACTAAAAGTGGCAGTAATAAGCCTCTCTTGAAAAAGCCAAACCTTGACCCATAAAATCTAAAAAACTAATCGGCCTATATTGACTCTCCCATTCCTCTCAAAAATGTTTGATAAAGCTGTTGCGCAGCAACTCACTGCCTTCCTGAAGACAAACAATGTATACGAAACGCTTCAGTCTGGTTTTAGACCCCATCATAGCACTGAGACTGCACTTGTGAAGGTGGTAAATTACCTTTTAATGACGTCAGACCGAGGCTCTGCATCTGTCCTCGTGCTCCTAGATCTTAGTGCCGCTTTTGATACCATCGATCACCACATTCTTTTGGAGAGATTGGAAACCCAAATTGGTCTACACGGACAAGTTTTGGCCTGGTTTAGATCTTATCTGTCAGAAAGATATCAGTTTGTCTCTGTGGATGGTTTGTCCTCTGACAAATCAACTGTAAATTTCGGTGCTCCGTTTTAGGACCACTATTGTTTTCACTATATATTTTACCTCTTGGTGATGTCATTCGGAAACATAATGTTAACTTTCACTGCTATGCGGACAACACACAGCTGTACATTTCAATGACACGTCCACTGGGATTCTCTGCCTCAAACCCTATTACAGGGGCTGAGTCACTGGCTTACTGGTGCTCTTCCATGGCGTCCCTAGGAGGGGTGCGTCACTTGAGTGGGTTGAGCCACTGACGTGATCATCCTGTCCGGATTGGCGCCCCCCCCTTGAGTTCGTGCCGTTGGGGAGATCTTCGTGGGCTACGCTCGGCCTTGTCTCAGGATGGTAAGAACAGTTGAAGATATCCCTCTAGTGGTGTGGGGGCTGTGCTTTGGCAAAGTGGGTGGGGTTATATCCCGCCTGTTTGGCCCTGTCCGGGGGTATCGTCGGACAGTGTCTCCCGACCCCTGTCTCAGCCCCGTCTCAGCCTACTGCTACTAATACTATGACTACTGCTACTACTACTGCTACCTCCACTACTACAGCTGCTACTACTACTACTATTACTGCTACTACTGCTGCTGCTACCTCTACTACTAATAATAATAACAATTATACCGCTACTACTACTACCTCTGCTACTACTACTACTACTGCTACCTCCACTACTACAGCTACTACTGCTTCTACCTCTGCTACTACTACTATTACTGCTGCTGCTACTACTACTACCACTACCTCTACTACTGCTGCTACTACTGCTACCACTACCTCTACTACTGCTGCTGCTACTGCTGCTGCTACTGCTACTATTACTGCTGCTGCTACTGCTACTATTATTGCTACTACTACTACCTCTGCTACTACTACTACTACTGCTACCTCCACTACTACAGCTGCTACTACTACTACTATTACTGCTACTACTGCTGCTGCTACCTCTACTACTAATAATAATAACAATAATACCGCTACTACTACTACCTCTGCTACTACTACTACTACTGCTACCTCCATTACTACAGCTGCTACTACTACTACTATTACTGCTACTACTGCTTCTACCTCTGCTACTACTACTATTACTGCTGCTGCTACTACCACTACCTCTACTACTACTACTACTACTGCTACTACTACTACCTCTGCTACTACTACTACTACTGCTACCTCCATTACTACAGCTGCTACTACTACTACTACTGCTGCTGCTGCTACTATTATTGCTACTACTATTACTGCTACTACTACTACTACTACTGCTACCTCCACTACTACAGCTGCTACTACTACTACTACTGCTGCTATTGCTTCTGCCACTACTACTGACACTACTGCTACTGTTACAATTGCTACTACTGTTGCTTCTGCTACTTATGCTACTGCTTCTACCACTACTATATTTTATTTTATTTTTTATTTTATTTAACCTTTATTTAACTAGACAAGTCAGTTAAGAACAAATTCTTATTTACAATGACGGCCTACCAAAAGGCAAAAGACCTCCTACGGGGTTGGGGGGCTGGGATTTAAAAATTTTTTTAAATAACATATAAACATAGGACAAAACACACATCACGACAAGAGAGACAACACAACACTACATAAAGAGAGACCTAAGACAACAATATAGCATGGCAGCAACACATGACAACACAGCATGATAACAACACAACATGACAACAACATGGCAGCAACACAACATGACAGCATGGTAGCAACACAACATGGTAGCAGCACAAAACATGGTACAAACATTATTGGGCACAGACAACAGCACAAAGGTCAAGAAGGTAGAGACAACAACACATCACGCAAAGCAGCCACAAGTGTCAGTAAGAGTGTCCATGATTGAGTCTTTGAATGAAGAGATGGAGATAAAACTGTCCAGTTTGAGTGTTTGTTGCAGCTCGTTCCAGTCGCTAGCTGCAGCGAACTGAAAAGAGGAGCGACCCAGGGATGTGTGTGCTTTGGGGATCTTCAACAGAATGTGACTGGCAGAACGGGAGTTGTATGTGGAGGATGAGGGCTGCAGTAGATATCTCAGATAGGGGGGAGTGAACGGGTGTTGTATGTGGAGGATGAGGGCTGCAGTAGATCTCTCAGAAAGGGGGGAGTGAGGCCTAAGGGGGTTTTATAAATAAGCATCAACATGGGTCTTGTGACGGGTATACAGAGATGACCAGTTTACAGAGGAGTATAGAGTGATGTGTCCTATAAGGAGCGTTGGGGGCCAATCTGACGATATACAGAGATGACCAGTTTACAGAGGAGTATAGAGTGCCGCTCTAGCCGCTCGACACCCTTTCCTGCTGATCTATAAATGACGTCTCTGTAATCTAGCATGGGTAGGATGGTCATCTGAATCAGGGTTAGTTTGGCAGCTGGGGTGAAAGAGGAGCGATTACGATTGAGGAAACCAAGTCTAGATTTAACTTTTGCCTGCAGCTTTGATATCTGCTGAGAGAAGGACAGTGTACTGTCTAGCCATACTCCCAAGTACTCATATGAGGTGACTACCTCAAGTTCTAAACCCTCAGTTTACTATTTCTGCTGCCACTACTATTACTGCTACTACTACTACTACTGCTACTAATAATAATACTACTACTGCTTATACTGCCACTACCTCTGCTACTACTACTATTACTGCTGCTGCTACTATTACTACTGCTGCCTCTTCTACTATTGCTACTACTACTACTTATGCTACTGCTTTTAACTGCTACTTCTACTGCTGATACTACTACTGCTACCTCTACTACTACTACTACTGCATCTACTACCTCTGCTACTACTACTATTACTGCTGCTACTACATCTACTGATACTAGTACTACTGCTACCTCTGCTACTTCCACTACTGCTTCTACTATTACTTCTAGTACTGCTACCTCTACTACTACTTCTGCTGCTACTTCTACCTCTACTTCTACTGCTGCTACGACTACTACTACTGCTCTACTGCTGCTACTAATGTTACTACCTCTACTGTTACTATTGCTACTAATACTGCTGCTACTACTGCTGTTACTTTTAGTACTGCTACTTCCACTGCTAGTACTGTTGCTACTGCTACCTCTACTACTTCTACTACTGCTGCTTCTACTACTGATACTACTGTTACTACTGCTGCTACTACTGTTGCTGCTACTGCTACTACTGCTACTGCTTCTACTACCTCTGCTGCTACTGCTACTATTACTGCTACTGTTACTACTGCTACCTCTACTACTACTGATACCTCGACTACTACTGCTGCTGCTAATGTTACTACTGATACTACTACTAGTACTGATACTACTACTGCTGCTGTTACTACTACCTCCACAAAAACAAATAATACTACTACTACTGCTTCTACTACCTCTGCTACTACTACTATTACTGCTGTTGTTACTACTGCTACCTCTACTACTACTGATACCTCGACTACTACTGCTGCTGCTAATGTTACTACTGATACTACTACTAGTACTGATACTACTACTACTACTGCTGCTGTTACTACTACCTCTACTACTGCTTCCACAAAACAAATAATACTACTACTTCTACTACCTCTGCTGCTACTACTACTTCTATTACTGCTGCTGTTACTACTGCTATCTCTACTAATACTGATACCTCTACTACAGTCGTGGCCAAAAGTTTTGAGAATGACAGAAATATTCATTTTCACAAAGTCGAATTACAGACTGGAAGCTTCAAAAGGAGGGTGGTGCTTGGAATCATTGTTCTTCCTCTGTCAAACATGGTTACCTGCAAGGAAACACGTGCCGTCATCATTGCTTTGCACAAAAAGGGCTTCACAGGCAAGGATATTGCTGCCAGTGAGATTGCACCTAAATCAACCATTTATCGGATCATCAAGAACTTCAAGGAGAGAGGTTCAATTGTTGTGAAGAAGGCTTCAGGGCGCCCAAGAAAGTCCAGCAAGCGCCAGGACCATCTCCTAAAGTTGATTCAGCTGCGGGATCGGGGCACCACCAGTACAGAGCTTGCTCAGGAATGGCAGCAGGCAGGTGTGAGTGCATCTGCACACACAGTGAGGCAAAGACCTTTGGAGGATGGCCTGGTGTCAAGAAGGGCAGCAAAGAATCCACTTCTCTCCATGAAAAACTTCAGGGACAGACTGATATTCTGCAAAAGGTACAGGGATTGGACTGCTGAGGACTGGGGTAAAGTCATTTTCTTTAATGAATCCCCTTTCTGATTGTTTGGGGCATCCGGAAAAAAGCTTGTCCGGAGAAGACAAGGTGAGCGCTACCATCAGTCCTGTGTCATGCCAACAGTAAAGCATCCTGAGACCATTCATGTGTGGGGTTCCTTCTCAGCCAAGGGAGTGGGCTCACTCACAATTTTGCCGAAGAACACAGCCATGAATAAAGAATGGTACCAACACATCCTCCGAGAGCAACTTCTCCCAACCATCCAGGGACAGTTTGGTGACGAACAATGCCTTTTCCAGCATGATGGAGCACCTTGCCATAAGGCAAAGTGATAACTAAGTGGCTCGGGGAACAAAACATTGATATTTTGGGTCCATGGCCAGGAAACTCCCCAGACCTTAATCCCATTGAGAACTTGTGGTCAAGCCTCAAGAGGCAGGTGGACAAACAAAAACCCACAAATTCCGACAAACTCCAAGCATTTATTATGCAAGAATGGGCTGCCATCAGTCAGGATGTGGCCCAGAAGTTAATTGACAGCATGCCAGGGCGGATTGCAAAGGTCTTGAAAAAGAAGGGTCAACACTGCAGCATCATCAGACTGAGCTTGTTGTCATTGCAGGCAATCTCAACGCTGTGTGTTACAGGGAAGACATCCTCCTCCCTCATGTGGTACCCTTCCTGCAGGCTCATCCTGACATGACCCTCCAGCATGACAATGCCACCAGCCATACTGCTCGTTCTGTGCGTGATTTCCTGCAAGACAGGAATGTCAGTGTTCTACCATGGCCAGCGAAGAGCCCGGATCTCAATCCCATTGAGCACGTCTGGGACCTGTTGGATCGGAGGGTGAGGGCTAGGGCCATTCCCCCCAGAAATGTCTGGGAACTTGCAGGTGCCTTGGTGGAAGAGTGGGGTAACATCTCACAGCAAGAACTGGCAAATCTGGTGCAGTCCTTGAGGAGGAGATGCACTGCAGTACTTAATGCAGCTGGTGGCCACACCAGATACTGACTGTTACTTTTGATTTTGACGCCACCGTTGTTCAGGGACACGTTATTCCATTTCTGTTAGTCACATGTCTGTGGAACTTGTTCAGTTTATGTCTCAGTTGTTGAATCTTGTGATGTTCATACAAGTATTTACACACGTTAAGTTTGCTGAAAATAACACAGTTGACAGTGAGAGGACGTTTATTTTTTTGCTGAGTTTATTATAACTGCTGCTGCTACTACTTCTGCTGTTACTGTGACCTCTACTACTTCTGCTGTTACTGTGACCTCTACTGCTGCTGCTGTTACTGTGACCTCTACTGCTACTGCTGCTGCTGTTACTGTGACCTCTACTGCTGCTGCTGTTACTGTGACCTCTACTGCTACTGCTGCTGCTGTTACTGTGACCTCTACTGCTGCTGCTGCTGTTACTGCTGCTGCTGTTACTGTGACCTCTACTGCTGCTGCTGTTACTGTGACCTCTACTGCTGCTGCTGTTACTGTGACCTCTACTGCTGCTGCTGTTACTGTGACCTCTACTGCTGCTGCTGTTACTGTGACCTCTACTGCTACTGCTGCTGTTACTGTGACCTCTACTGCTACTGCTGCTGTTACTGTGACCTCTACTGCTGCTGCTGTTACTGTGACCTCTACTGCTACTGCTGCTGTTACTGTGACCTCTACTGCTACTGCTGCTGTTACTGTGACCTCTACTGCTACTGCTGCTGTTACTGTGACCTCTACTGCTGCTGCTGTTACTGTGACCTCTACTGCTGCTGCTGTTACTGTGACCTCTACTGCTGCTGCTGTTACTGTGACCTCTACTGCTACTGCTGCTGTTACTGTGACCTCTACTGCTGCTGCTGTTACTGTGACCTCTACTGCTGCTGCTGTTACTGTGACCTCTACTGTACTGCTGCTGTTACTGTGACCTCTACTGTACTGCTGCTGTTACTGTGACCTCTACTGCTGCTGCTGTTACTGTGACCTCTACTGCTACTGCTGCTGTTACTGTGACCTCTACTGCTGCTGCTGTTACTGTGACCTCTACTGCTACTGCTGCTGTTACTGTGACCTCTACTACCTCTACTACTTCTGCTGTTACTGCTGCTTTTCTACTACTGTTTCAAAAAGAAAAAAAATGGAACCCTTATTTTACCAGGTAAGTTGACTGAGAACACATTCTCATTTACAGCAACGGCCTGGGGAATAGTTTCAGGGGAGATGAATGAGACAATTGTAAACTGGGGATGATTAGGTGGCCATGATGGTATGAGGGACAGATTGGGAATTTAGCCAGGACACCGGGGTTAATTAACACCCCTACTATTACAATAAGTGTGATGGGATCTTTAGTGACCACAGAGAGTCAGGACACCCGTTTACGTCCCATCCGAAAGATGGCACCCTATACAGGGCAATGTCTCCAATCACTGCCCTGGGGCATTGGGATATTTAAAAAAAAAAAATTCGACTAGAGGAAAGGGTGCCCCCTACTGGCCCTCCAACACCACTGCTGCTACTACTACTGCTACTATTGATACTGATACTACTGTTACTATTGCTACTACTGATGCTACTGCTGCTACTGCTACCTCCTCTACTACTGCTACTGTTATTACTGCTACTGCTAGTACTGCTACTGTTACTACTGCCACTACTGCTACTACTTCTGCTACTGTTACTACTGCTACTACTACTGCTTCTGCTACTACTACTGCTTCTGCTACTGCTACTACTGCTACGACTACTACTGCTACCTCTACTACTACTTATTCTGTTACTGCTACCTCCTCTACTACTGCTACTACTCCTACTAATACTGCTACTACTTCTGATACTGTTACTACTGCTACTACTTCTGCTGCTTCTGCTACTGCTACTGTTACTACTGCTACTACTTCTACTACTGCTACGACTACTACTGCTACCTCTACTACTACTTATTCTGTTACTACTGCCTCCAATACTACTGCTACTACTGCTACGACTACTGCTTCTACTACTATTACTGCTACTGTTACTACTGCTACTACTTCTACTACTGCTACGACTACTACTGCTACCTCTACTACTACTTATTCTGCTACTGCTACCTCCAATACTACTGCTACTACTACTACGACTACTGCTTCTACTACTATTACTGCTACTGTTACTACTGCTACTACTTCTACTACTGCTACGACTACTACTGCTACCTCTACTACTACTTATTCTGCTACTGCTACCTCCACTACTACTGCTACTACTACTACTACTACTACTACTGTTACGACTACTACTGCTACCTCCACTACTACTGCTACTACTACTACTACTACTGTTACGACTACTACTGCTACCTCCACTACTACTGCTACTGTTACGACTACTACTGCTACCTCCACTACTACTGCTACTACTACTACTACTACTGCTACGACTACTAATTCTTCTACTACTACTGCTACCTTTAATGCTACCTCTGCTACTACTACTGTTACTACTGCTACTACTACTTTGACTACTGCTACCTCTACTACTGCTGCTGCTACTGTTATGACTACTACTACTTCTGCTACCTCTACTACTACTATTGCTGCTACCTCTACTACAACTGCTGCTACCTCTTCAACTAATGCTACTATTGATACGACTGCTGATACTACTATTACTACAACTACTACTACTTCCACTACTACTTCTATTACTACTATACTATTACTACAACTACTACTACTTCCACTACTACTTCTATTACTACTATACTATTACTACAACTACTACTACTTCCACTACTACTTCTATTACTACTATGCTATTGCTACTACTACTACTACTACTACTATCACTACTACTACTGCTAAGCAACATTTATTCAGTTGAAGTCGAAAGTTTACATACACCTTAGCCAAATACATTTAAACTCAGTTTTTCACAATTCCTGACATTTAATCTCTGTAAAAATGCCCTGTCTTAGGTCAGTTAGGATCACCACTTTATTTTAAGAATGTGAAATGTCAGAATAATAGTAGAGATAATTCTTTATTTCAGCTTTTATTTCTTTCGTCACATTCCCAGTGGGTCAGAAGTTTACATACACTCAATTAGTATTTGGTAGCATTGCCTTGAAATTCTTTAACTTGGGTCAAACGTTTCGGGTAGCCTTCCACAAGCTTCAAACAATAAGTTGGGTGAATTTTGGCCCATTCCTCCTGACAGAGCTGGTGTAACTGAGTCAGGTTTGTAGGCCTCCTTGCTCACACACGCTTTTTCAGTTCTGCCCACACATTCTCTATAGGATTGAGGTCAGGGCTTTATGATGGCCACTCCAATACTTTGACTTTGTTGTCCTTAAACGATTGTGCCACAACTAACGAGTCTGGAAGTATGCTTGGGGTCATTGTCCATTTGGAAGACCCATTTGCGACCAAGCTTTAACTTCCTGACTGATGTCTTGAGATGTTGCTTCAATATATCCACATACTTTTACTTCCTCATGATGCCATCTATTTTGTGAAGTGCACCAGTCCCTCCTGCAGTAAAGTACCCCCACAACATGATGCTGCCAACCCCGTGCTTCACGGGTGGGATGGTGTTCTTTGGCTTGCAAGCCTCCCCTTTTTCCTCCAAACATAACGATGGTCATAATGGTCAAACATTTCTATTTTTGTTTCATCAGACCAGAGGACATTTCTCCAAAATGTATGATCTTTATCCCCATGTGCAGTTGCAAACCGTAGTCTGGCTTTTTAATGGCGGTTTTGGAGCAGTGGCTTCTTCCTTGCTGAGCGGCCTTTCAGGTTATGTCGATATAGGACTCGTTTTACTGTGGATATAGATACTTTTGTACCTGTTTCCTCCAGCATCTTCACAAGGTCCTTTGCTGTTGTTCTGGGATTGATTTGCATTTTTCGCACCAAAGTACGTTCATCTCTAGGAGACAGAACACGTCTCCTTCCTGAGCGGTATGACGGCTGCATAGTGCCATGGTGTTTATACTTGCGTACTATTGTTTGTACAGATGAACGTGGTACCTTCAGGCGTTTGGAAATTGCTCCCAAGGATGAACCAGACTTGTGGAGGTCTACAATTTCTTTTCTGAGGTCTTGGCTGATTTCTTTTGATTTTCTCGTGATGTCAAGCAAAGGGGCACTGAGTTTGAAGGTAGGCCTTGAAATACATCCACAGGTACACCTCCAATTGACTCAAATGATGTCAACTATCAGAAGCTTCTAAAGCCATTACATCATTTTCTGGAGTTTTCCAAGCTGTTTAAAGGCACAGTCAACTTAGTGTATGTAAACTTCTGACCCACTGGAATTGTGATACAGTGAATTATAAGTGAAATAATCTGTCTGTAAACAATTGTTGGAAAAAGGACTTGTATAAATTACTTGTAATTACTCATGCACAAAGTAGATGTCCTAACTGACTTGCCAAAACTATAGTTTAACAAGACATTTGTGGAGTGGTTGAAAAACAAGTTTTAATGATTCCAACCTAAGTGGATGTAAACTTCCGACTTCAACTGTATACTAACAGTGAATAATGTGAAGTTTTATTTCCTTAAATATTCTGATCTATCTTTAGAGAGCTTAATATTCTGACCTATCTTGGAGAGATAAATACTCTGATGTATCCTGGAGAGATAAATACTCTGATCTATCCTGGAGAGATAAATACTCTGATCTATCTTTAGAGAGATAAATACTCTGATCTATCTTTAGAGAGATAAATACTCTGATCTATTTTGGAGAGATAAATATTCTGATCCATTTTGGAGAGATAAATATTCTGATCCATTTTGGAGAGATAAATATTCTGATCAATCTTTGGAGAGATAAATACTCTGATCTATTTTAGAGAGATAAATATTCTGATCTATTTTAGAGAGATAAATACTCTGATCCAGTTTGGAGAGATAAATATTCTGATCTATTTTTGGAGAGATTAATATTCTGACCTGTCTTGGAGAGATAAATATTCTGATCTATCCTGGAGAGATAAATACTCTGATCTATCTTGGAGAGATACATATTCTGATCTATCCTGGAGAGATACATATTCTGATCTATCTTTGGAGAGATAAATATTCTGATCTATCTTTGGAGAGATAAATATTCTGATCTATCTTTGGAGAGATAAATATTCTGATCCATTTTGGAGAGATAAATATTCTGATCCATTTTGGAGAGATAAATATTCTGATCTATCTTTGGAGAGATAAATATTCTGATCTATCTTTGGAGAGATAAATATTCTGATCCATTTTGGAGAGATAAATATTCTGATCTATCTTTGGAGAGATAAATATTCTGATCTATCTTTGGAGAGATAAATATTCTGATCTATCTTTGGAGAGATAAATATTCTGATCTATCCTGGAAAGATTAATATTCTGATCTATCCTGGAGAGATTAATACTCTGATCTATCCTGGAGAGATAAATACTCTGATCTATCCTGGAGAGATTAATATTCTGATCTATCCTGGAGAGATTAATATTCTGATCTATCCTGGAGAGATTAATATTCTGACCTATCTTTAGAGAGATAAATACTCTGATCTATCCTGGAGAGATAAATATTCTGATCTATCCTGGAGAGATTAATATTCTGACCTATCTTTAGAGAGATAAATATTCTGATCTATCCTGGAGAGATTAATATTCTGATCTATCCTGGAGAGATTAATATTCTGACCTATCTTTAGAGAGATAAATACTCTGATCTATCCTGGAGAGATTAATATTCTGATCTATCCTGGAGAGATTAATATTCTGACCTATCTTTAGAGAGATAAATATTCTGATCTATCCTGGAGAGATTAATATTCTGATCTATCCTGGAGAGATTAATATTCTGATCTATCCTGGAGAGATTAATATTCTGACCTATCTTTGGAGAGATAAATATTCTGATCTATCTTTGGAGAGATAAATATTCTGATCTATCTTTGGAGAGATAAATATTCTGATCCATTTTGGAGAGATAAATATTCTGATCCATTTTGGAGAGATAAATATTCTGATCTATCTTTGGAGAGATAAATATTCTGATCTATCTTTGGAGAGATAAATATTCTGATCCATTTTGGAGAGATAAATATTCTGATCTATCTTTGGAGAGATAAATACTCTGATCTATCCTGGAGAGATAAATATTCTGATCTATCCTGGAGAGATTAAAGCGTCCTGTAGGGGAAACAGCATCAGGTCCAATTTACACACTACAGATTATGATGAATAATCTCTGGTAAAGACAGAACAATTTAACCTGGAGTTACACAGGTTTATTTTAAATTCATATATTCCAGATCAGAGGATGAGGTTTAGGAAACTCTTTAGGTCAGTGATTATTATCATGACCAGGCTTTATGTGTGTTAGCAGGCTGCTCTGACACAGAGCTCACTAACATAACACCAGCACTTGACCGTCATCTATAATGGCCTATCATTAAGGATTACATCGGAGGGTTAAATCTTGTTCAAATCCATTAAATGGAAATAATTTAATGAATTGCTATTCATGTAGTCCATGCATGTCTTTAGAAGAGGGTTAACAGGCACATACCATGCCCCCCATTTATCTTCAGCATTTGTACTGTTAGGGACCTAAACTGAGATATGCTTAACATCCTGACTGTCCTACAATCTAAGATAGATGCTCTCAATCTCACACAAATTATCAGGGAACCTACCAGGTACAACCCTAAATCCGTAAATACGGACACCCTCATAGATGTCATTCTAACCAACCTGCCCTCTAAATATACCTCTGCTGTTTTCAACCAAGATCTCAGCGATCACTGCCTCATTGCCTGCGTCCGTAATGGGTCCGCGGTCAAACGACCACCCCTCATCACAGCCAAACGCTCCCTAAAACACTTCTGTGAGCAGGCCTTTCTAATCAACCTGGCCCGCGTATCCTGGAAGGATATTGACCTCATCATGTCAGTAGAGGATACCTGGTTATTCTTTAAAAGTGTCTTCCTCCCTATCTTAATTAAGCATGCCCCATTCAAAAAATGTAGAACTAAGAACAGATATAGCCCTTGGTTCACTCCAGACCCGACTGCCCTTGACCAGCACAAGAACATCCTGTGGCGTACTGCACTAGCATCGAATAACCCCCGCGATATGCAACTTTTCAGGGAAGTTAGGAACCAATATACACAGGCAGTTAGGAAAGCAAAGGCTAGCTTTTTCAAATAAAAATTTGCATCCTGTAGCACAATCTCCAAAATGTTCTGGGACTGTTAAATCCATGGAGAATAAGAGCACCTCCTCCCAGCTGCCCACTGCACTGAGGCTAGGAAACACTGTCACCACCCATAATCGAGAATTTCAATAAGCATTTTTCTACGGCTGGCCATGCTTTCCACCTTCCACAGAATTTCTCTAAAATTATTCCCGCAATTGTTGCAACCCCTATTACTAGCCTGTTCAACCTCGCTTTCGTATCATCTGAGATCCCCAAAGATTGGAAAGCTGCTGCGGTCATCCCCCTCTTCAAAGGGGGAGACACTCTAGACCCAAACTGTTACAGACCTATATCTATCCGACCCTGCCTTTCTAAGGTCTTCAAAAGCCAAGTTAACAAACAGATCCCCGACCATTTTGAATCCCACTGTACCTTCTCCGCTATGCAATCTGGTTTCCAAGCTGGTCATGGGTGCACCGCAGCCACGCTCAAGGTCCTAAACGACATCATAACCACCATCGATAAAAGACAATACTGTGCAGCCGTCTTCATTGACCTGATGTAACAGTGTAGGTTCCGTCCCTCTCTTCGCCCCAACCTGGGCTCGAACCAGGGACCCTCTGCACACATCAACAACTGACACCCACGAAGCATCGTTACCCATCGCGCCACAAAAGCCACGGCCCTTGCAACGCAAGGGGAACAACCACTTCAGGTCTCAGAGCAAGTGACGTCACCGATTGAAACGCAATTAGCGCGCACCACCACTAACTAACTAGCCATTTCACATCGGTTACACTCACCCCCCTTTTGACCTCCTCCTTTTCCGCAGCAACCAATGATCCGGGTCAA
The DNA here is from genome assembly GCF_905237065.1 of Salmo salar. NCBI lineage: Eukaryota > Metazoa > Chordata > Actinopteri > Salmoniformes > Salmonidae > Salmo > Salmo salar. The sequence goes on along the minus strand of NC_059462.1, from coordinate 59,265,988 downwards.
CAGCATCAATGTAACAGTGTAGGTTCCGTCCCTCTCATTGGTTACACTGGCCAAGGCTTTTGACTCTGTCAATCACAGCATTCTTATCGGCAGACTCAACAGCCTTGGTTTCTCAAATGACTGCCTCGCCTGGTTCACCAACTACTTCTCAGACAGAGTTCAGTGTGTCAAATCGGAGGGCCTGTTGTCCGGACCTCTGGCAGTCTCTATGGGGGTGCCACAGGGTTCAATTCTTGGGCTGACTCTTTTCTCTGTATACATCAATGATGTCGCTCCTGCTGTGGGTGATTCTCTGATCCACCTCTACGCAGACGACACCATTCTGTATACTTCTGGCCCTTCTTTGGACACTGTGTTAACTAACCTCCAGACGAGCTTCAATGCCATACAACTCTCCTTCCGTGGCCTCCAACTGCTCTTAAATGTAAGTAAAACTAAATGTATGATCTTCAATCAATCGCTGCCCGCACCTGCCCGCCCGTCCAGCATCACTACCCTGGACGGTTCTGACTTAGAATATGTGGACAACTACAAATACCTAGGTGTCTGGTTAGACTGTAAACTCTCCTTCCAGACATTTACATTACATTTACGTTATTTAGCAGACTCACATTAAACATATCCAATCCAAAATTAAATCTAGAAATGGCTTCCTATTTCGCAACAAAGCATCCTTCACTCATGATGCCAAACATACCCTTGTAAAACTGACTATCCTACCGATCCTTGACTTCGGTGATGTCATTTACAAAATAGCCTCCAACACTCTACTCAGCAAATTGGATGCAGTCTATCACAGTACCATCTATTTTGTCTCCAAAGCCCCATATACTACCCACCACTGCGACCTGTATGCTCTCGTTGGCTGGCTCTCGCTTCATATTCGTCGCCAAACCCACTGGCTCCAGGTCATCTATAAGTCTTTGCTAGGTAAAGCCCCGCCTTATCTCAGCTCACTGGTCACCATAGCAGCACCCACCCGTAGCACGTGCTCCAGCAGGTATATTTCACTGGTCATCCCCAAAGCCAATTCCTCCTTTGGTCGCCTCTCCTTCCAGTTCTCTGCTGCCAATGACTGGAACGAATTGCAAAAATCACTGAAGCTGGAGACTCATATCTCCCTCACCAACTTTAAGCATCAGCTGTCAGAGCAGCTTACCGATCACTGTACCTGTACACAGCCCATCTGTAAATAGCCCATCCCAACTACCTCATCCCCATATTGTTATTTATTTTATTTTTTAAGTTCTTTTTTTGCTCCTTTGCACCCCAGTATCATTCACATTCATCTTCTGCACATCTATCACTCCAGTGTTTAATTGCTATTTTGTAATTATTTTGCCACTATGGCCTATTTATTGCCTTACCTCCCTAATCTTACTTCATTTGAACACACTGTATATAGACTTTTCTATTGTGTTATTGACTGTACGTTTGTTTATCCCATGTGTAACTCTGTGTTGTTGTTTGTGTCACACTGCTTTGCTTTATCTTGGCCAGGTCGCAGTTGCAAATGAGAACTTGTTCTCAACTGGCCTACCTGGTTAAGTAAAGGTGAAATATATATATTTTTAAATGCTTATCTCATTTATGGTGCTGGGAGTTACTGCCCCCAAAATCCACATTGTAAGTCCCACATCCATACATACGCAGGTAACCCATGAAGAGTAATGGATGGTGTTAAATATAAACACAACATGTTCAGGCATCTACAACCATTTACACTGAAACGGACTAAATAACGTTTCTAGTTTATACTTTTTACGCTATCATTAATTCAGCGATAAAAACATAACCAAATCATTTCTTTAAAGAAATACTACATATATAGAAATACTGTGTGTAAACATTCTAATTTCAGTGAAACATAATAATGTCCAAAAGCAAAATCATACTCTGCTAAATATAATCCCCGAAGAAAAATTAGGAATGGATTGCATATTCTACAGGTTATTTCCCTGTAATCCCTTGATTATCCCTCGATATTCCCTTGAATATCCCTCGACATTCCCTTGATTATCCCTCGACATTCCCTTGATTATCCCTCGCTATTCCCTTGATTATCCCTCGATATTCCCTTGATTATCCCTCGATATTCCCTTGATTATCCCTCGCTATTCCCTTGATTATCCCTCGATATTCCCTTGATTATCCCTCGATATTCCCTTGATTATCCCTCGATATTACCTTGATTATCCCTCTGAATATCCCTCGATATTCCCGATATTCCCTTGATTATCCCTCGATATTCCCCTTAGAATATGGAATCCCTTCCTAGGGTACATTTTATAAACTCATGTGATATTGTATATTGAACAGCGACATATGTTATACTAACAAGGATCGGTATAATGTGATATTTCCTCTGTAAACCAAATGGATGAGAGGCTTTATGAAGAGTAGCAATACAGAACAACTACCTGAATGAATGGCATGTAGCATGTTATATAGCATGTTGTAGCATGTTAATGTAGACAATGCCTGTCCCCATAGGTCTGCTATATATGTTAATGTAGACCATGCCTGTCCCCATAGGTCTGCTATATGTAATTCTTTACTTTATCAACACTGACACAGATTAATTCCAACAATTTATAAATAATGACATAGTTGTTATAATTGTAATTGTATTAAATATACTTCTACTGTATAGCATTTTCTCATCCTGAATGTGTTGTTTCTCTATAGCACAGTCACAGTGGGGCCAGTCTATATTTCTCTATAGCACAGTCACAGTGGAGCCAGTCTATATTTCTCTATAGCACAGTCACAGTGGGACCAGTCTATATTTCTCTATAGCACAGTCACAGTGGGGCCAGTCTATATTTCTCTATAGCACAGTCACAGTGGGGCCAGTCTATATTTCTCTATAGCACAGTCACAGTGGGACCAGTCTATATTTCTCTATAGCACAGTCACAGTGGGACCAGTCTATATTTCTCTATAGCACAGTCACAGTGGGGCCAGTCTATATTTCTCTATAGCACAGTCACAGTAGGACCAGTCTATATTTCTCTATAGCACAGTCACAGAGTGGCCAGTCTATACTTCTCTATAGCACAGTCACAGTGGGGCCAGTCTATATTTCTCTATAGCACAGTCACAGTGGGACCAGTCTATATTTCTCTATAGCACAGTCACAGTGGAGCCAGTCTATATTTCTCTATAGCACAGTCACAGTGTGGCCAGTCTATATTTCTCTATAGCACAGTCACAGTGGGGCCAGTCTATATTTCTCTATAGCACAGTCACAGTGGGGCCAGTCTATATTTCTCTATAGCACAGTCACAGTGGGGCCAGTCTATATTTCTCTATAGCACAGTCACAGTAGGACCAGTCTATATTTCTCTATAGCACAGTCACAGTGTGGCCAGTCTATATTTCTCTATAGCACAGTCACAGTGGGGCCAGTCTATATTTCTCTATAGCACAGTCACAGTGGGGCCAGTCTATATTTCTCTATAGCACAGTCACAGTGGGACCAGTCTATATTTCTCTATAGCACAGTCACAGTGGAGCCAGTCTATATTTCTCTATAGCACAGTCACAGTGGGACCAGTCTATATTTCTCTATAGCACAGTCACAGTGGGGCCAGTCTATATTTCTCTATAGCACAGTCACAGTGGGACCAGTCTATATTTCTCTATAGCACAGTCACAGTGGAGCCAGTCTATATTTCTCTATAGCACAGTCACAGTGGGACCAGTCTATATTTCTCTATAGCACAGTCACAGTAGGACCAGTCTATATTTCTCTATAGCAAAGTCACAGTGTGGCCAGTCTATATTTCTCTATAGCACAGTCACAGTGGAGCCAGTCTATATTTCTCTATAGCACAGTCACAGTGGGGCCAGTCTATATTTCTCTATAGCACAGTCACAGTGGGACCAGTCTATATTTCTCTATATGAATACATTAAATAGAGACTTTTTTATTTTGTTTTGGAGGTGGTGTGTAAATTTAAACATTGTCAAGTATGCTTTAAAATACTGAACTGATTTAAAACTTAACTCCTATTTAACGTCACCTGCATGAAAATCTTATTTTATGTATTTGCCATGTCTTTGATTTATTTAGCAAATCAAATCACATCCTAAACTATCTTTGATATGAATAGACTGCATTAAATTAACAAAATAATGTAATTTGTGACTGTAGGCTATTCCTCATACCTGAGAAAAAAAATAGTTTAGTTTATATTAAATAACTCACATGATGTAGGAGGACAATGAACAGGAATGATCTTGGCGTTTTCATGGTTGCTGTCTCCTCTCTGAGTTTATTTAGGATGAATGGCGATGAAATCCCCTTCGGAATGTTTTGGGAAAAGAAGATGCCATTACTGCCATCAGCTGCGGAGGACACACAGGCAAACACTTTGTAGATATGTAATCATAATATCATTCAAAATGATAACCACATGGCATTTCATATGTATCCCGGCATTACTGTCAATCATAACGTTCATGGTATAATAAGCACAAAAACTAAAGTAGTCTGAGTTTGAATGCTTATGCTTATAAATACATTTTGAGTAAAAATATCCTTGAAATTTTTGCTGTAAACTGTGTTTGAATAAGCTACATGCATTAATATAAAGACATTAAAATGCACCTTACCTTTTTCTCAATGCAGTATGCTAGGCTCTTTCGGTTAGATCGGAACAGACGGTGAATCCATCCTCTCCATGCACTTCGGGAAAGCAGTCTCCCCAGTTTCCACAATGCTCTGACTTAACTGGGTTTATTGTTCTGAAGCAGAGACCTATTTTCTATCCGGGGGAAAAAAACAGAGAATTCTGCCCAAATACATTTTCCAGTGACTGCATTCAGTGTCTTGATTGAGACAATAAGTCCAGCCTTAAAGCCGCTTTGCATCTGCTTTAAAATAAATAAATAAATAAATATATATATTTACCCAAGCAGCAATGTCATAATGCCATTACACATTGTCTTGGTGAAATTATGTTTTACAGCAGAGAACAACCCGGTGTTGCGCTCTAGAACCTAGAACCTAGAACCTAGTTACTTCTGGAGTGCGCGGTTTGGGGGTATGCTCTGGAGTGTGCGGTTTGGCGGTATGCTCTGGAGTGTGTGGTTTGGGGGTATGCTCTGGAGTGCGTGGTTTGGGGGTATGCTCTGGAGTGCGTGGTTTGGGGGTATGCTCTGGAGTGAGTGGTTTGGGGGTATGCTCTGGAGTGCGCGGTTTGGGGTATGCTCTGGAGTGCGCGGTTTGGGGGTATGCTCTGGAGTGCGCGGTTTGGGGGTATGCTCTGGAGTGCGCGGTTTGGAGGTATGCTCTGGAGTGCGTGGTTTGGGGGTATGCTCTGGAGTGCGTGGTTTGGGGGTATGCTCTGGAGTGCGTGGGTTGGGGGTATGCTCTGGAGTGTGCGGTTTGGGGGTATGCTCTGGAGTGCGCGGTATGCTCTGGAGTGCGCGGTATGCTCTGGAGTCGCGGTATGCTCTGGAGTGTGTGGTTTGGGGGTATGCTCTGGAGTGCGTGGTTTAGGGGTATGCTCTGGAGTGCGCAGTATGCTCTGGAGTGCGCGGTTTGGGGGTATGCTCTGGAGTGCGCGGTTTGGGTGTATGCTCTGGAGTGCGCGGTTTGGAGGTATGCTCTGGAGTGCGTGGTTTGGGGGTATGCTCTGGAGTGCGTGGTTTGGGGGTATGCTCTGGAGTGTGCGGTTTGGGGGTATGCTCTGGAGTGCGCGGTATGCTCTGGAGTGCGCGGTATGCTCTGGAGTGTGTGGTTTGGGGGTATGCTCTGGAGTGCGTGGTTTGGGGGTATGCTCTGGAGTGCGTGGTTTGGGGGTATGCTCTGGAGTGCGTGGTTTGGGGGTATGCTCTGGAGTGCGTGGTTTGGGCGTATGCTCTGGAGTGCGCGGTTTGGGGGTATGCTCTGGAGTGCGTGGTTTGGGGGTAGCGGTTTTGGGGGTATGCTCTGGAGTGCGTGGTTTGGGGGTATGCTCTGGAGTGCGTGGTTTGGGATGCGTGTTTTGGGGGTATGCTCTGGAGTGTGCGGTTTGGGGGTATGCTCTGGAGTGCGCGGTATGCTCTGGAGTGCGCGGTATGCTCTGGAGTGTGTGGTTTGGGGGTATGCTCTGGAGTGCGTGGTTTGGGGGTATGCTCTGGAGTGCGTGGTTTGGGGGTATGCTCTGGAGTGCGTGGTTTGGGGGTATGCTCTGGAGTGCGTGGTTTGGGCGTATGCTCTGGAGTGCGCAGTTTGGGGGTATGCTCTGGAGTGCGTGGTTTGGGGGTATGCGTGTTTTGGGGGTATGCTCTGGAGTGCGTGGTTTGGGGGTATGCTCTGGAGTGCGTGGTTTGGGGGTATGCGTGTTTTGGGGGTATGCTCTGGAGTGAGCGGTTTGGGGGTATGCTCTGGAGTGCGTGGTATGTGTGGTTTGGGGGTATGCTCTGGAGTGCGTGGTATGTGTGGTTTGGGGGTATGCTCTGGAGTGCGCGGTTTGGGGGTATGCTCTGGAGTGCGTGGTATGTGTGGTTTGGGGGTATGCTCTGGAGTGCGTGGTTTGGGGGTATGCTCTGGAGTGCGTGGTTTGGGGGTATGCTCTGGAGTGCGTGGTATGTGTGGTTTGGGGGTATGCTCTGGAGTGCGTGGTTTGGGGGTATGCTCTCCTCTGTAGTTGTCACAATGCATACTATCTGTTTTCTGAGTGCATGGAGAGACAGAGATCTCCCTTTGAAGTCTACCTAGGAGGAATTTGGAGCTTGTAAGGAGCGAGATGTCATGGTTCTCAACTTCTGTTTAGGATCAAATTAATTTCTTTAACCCATTACGCGCTTGGTCTTTTCTCACTGACTTCTTTCAGTTGCTGCATGTATGGCTATTTACTTCTGTTTTCATATATTTTTTTTAAAATATGTTATTTTAACCTTTATTTAACTAGGCTACCCCGGCCAAACCCGGACGACGTTGGGTCAATTGTGCGCCGCCCTATGGGACTCCCAATCACAGCCTGGATTTGAACCAGGGACTTTAGCAAGGCCTCTTTCACTGAGATCCAGTGCCTTAGACCACTGCACCACACGGGAGCACAAATTTCATATGAAGTGTTCCATCTAACTAAAGATGTAATACTGTTAATAAGGCCAATTCTGTAAACATTTAAATGTGTTATTTCTCATTATGACAAAAAGAATACTTCAGGCCTTATTAAAACCTTTTAAGGGATCGGACCCTTTTTTTTCAATTTTCACCTAAAATGACGTACCCAAATCTAACTGCCTGTAGCTCAGGCCCTGAAGCAAGGCTACGCATATTCTGATACCATTTGAAAGGAAACACTTTGAAGTTTGTTTGGAAATGTGAAATGGAATGTAGGAGAGTATAACACATGAGATATGGTAAAATATGTACCATCATGATGACACATTAGATTCAGATCACTAATAAAACTCTTGCCATATTTCAGAATTAAAACCCAGAAGTGGCCTATAGAAGAACATTATCTCAACCACTTAAAGGGACGGTAGTAATACCATTGAAACAGTGTGATAGTTAGTTAGCCTGTCTGCCCATTCATTACATTGTCGGTCCAGGCTATTTCAGATGACATCGACACATTACTGTGGCCAGTATGTTTTACATATTTACCTGATGTCTTTCGGAAGTCTGTTTCATGTCAGACACAAATGACCTAAATAATAGTTAGGTTTTCATTCATACACACTCTGATCTATGAGCCACTGAGATATACTGTGGTTATGAATATACTGCATGATCAAACTAAACTGCATGATCAAACCAGATATTGGTGTGACTTCTGCACCATCATGTGGTTTAATAAAGCAGTTGATATTGTGGTATATCATTATACCATCCCACCAATAGATGGCGCAGTAGGCTTGGCAGTGTCTGGTTTGGACTGCTGGTAAGGAAACATGGGAGAAGAAGGGGATGTTATGTAGATCCTACATGTACCATCATGGAAGTTAAAGCGATAGAAAACTATAGTCAGATCTCCTGTGGATCTGTTAGGATGGAGTCTGTCAAGTCTGGATGTTTTCAGGTCAAGGCTCAAATTAACCTAAACATTTTTTTTCATAATATTCTCAGAGAATTTGTCTCTCCCGAGCCAACCTTACCTTCCAACTACAGGGGAACAAGGACCATCCAGACTACCCAAACCATCCAGACTACCCAAACCATCCAGACCATCCAGACTATCCACTATTCAAACAAACCATCCAGACTACCCAGACCATCCAGACCATCCAGACTATCCACTATTCAAACAAACCATCCAGACTACCCAAACCATCCAGACTACCCAGACCATCCAGACTACCCAAACCATCCAGACCATCCAGACTATCCACTATTCAAACAAACCATCCAGACTACCCAGACCATCCAGACTACCCAGACCATCCAGACTACCCAGACCATCCAGTCTACCCAGACCATCCAGTCTACCCAGACCATCCAGTCTACCCAGACCATCCAGACTACCCAGACCATCCAGACTATCCAGACTAACCAAAACATCCAGAGCATTCGTACCATCCAGACTGTCCAGACTACCAAAACCATCCAGATTACCCAAATCATCCAAACTATCCAGACCATCCAGACTACCAAAACCATCCAGACTATCCAGACCATCCAGACTACCCAGACCATCCAGAATACCCAGCCTACCCAAACAATCCAGAATACCAAGACCATCCAGACTACCAGACCACAGACTATCCAACCATGAAGACTACCCAGATCATCCAGACCATCCAGACTATCTAGACTACCAAAACCATTCAGACCATCCAGACTACCCAAACCATCCACAATATCAAGACGATTCAGACTATCCAGACTACTTAAACAAACCATCCAGTAAATCCAGACCATCCAAACTGCTCAGACCATCCAGACTGTCCAGACTATCCAAATCATCCAGACTACCCAAACCATAGACTATTCAGACTATCCACACTGCCAAAACCATCCAGACCATTCAGACTATCCAAACCATCCAGACTACCCAGACTATCCAGACTAACAGACTACCCAAACCATCCAGACCATCTAGACAAACCAAACCATCCAGACTACCCAAACCATCCAAAACATCCAGACAGCCCAAACCATCCAGAAAACCCAGACCAACCAGACTACTCAGACCATAAGGACTACCCAGACTACCCAGACTATCCAGCCTACCCAAACAACCCAGAATACCAAGACCATCCAGACTACCCAGACCACAGACTATCCAGACTACCAAACCATCCAGACTACCCAAACAAACCCAGACTATCCAGACTACCCAAACCATGTAGACTATCCAGACCATCCGGGCAATCCAGACCACCCAAACCATCAAGACAATCCAGACCATCGAGGCTGCTCAGACCATCCAAACTACCCAAACCATCCGGACCATCCAGACTACCCAAACCTTCCAGACCATCCAAACCATCCAGACTATCCAAACCATCCAGACCATCCAGACTACCCAGACTATCCATACGATCCAGACTACAAAATCCATCCAGACTACACAGACTAACCAAATCATCCAGACCATCCAGCCTATCCAGACTAACAAAACTATCCAGACTACCCAAAACATCCAAACAATCCAGACCATCCAGACAATCCAGACTACCCAAACCATCCAGACTATCCAGACCATCCAGACTGTCCAGACTATCCAAATCAACCAGACTACCCAAACCATCCAGACTACCCAGACTACACAGACCATCCAGACCATTCAGACTACCCAGACCATCCAGACTACCCAGACCATCCAGACCATCCAGACTACTCAGACCATCCAGACTACCCAAACCATCCAGACTACACAAACCATCCAGACTACACAAACCATCCAGACTACACAAACCATCCAGACCATCCAGACTACCCAGACCATCCAGACTACACAAACCATCCAGACCATCCAGACTACCCAGACCATCCAGGATACCCAGACCATCCAGACCGCCCAAACCTTCCAGACCACACAGACCATAAAGACCATCCAGACAATAAAGACTACTCAGACTACCCAAACAACCCAGACTACACAGACCATAAAGACCATCCAAACCAACCAGACCATCCAGCCTATCCAGACTAACAAAACCATCCAAACTACGCAAAACATCCAAAAAATCCAAACCATCCAGACTATCCAGACTACCCAAACCATCCAGACTGTCCAGACTATCCAAATCATCCAGACAACCCAAACCATCCAGACTATTCAGACTATCCAAACCATCCAGACTACCCAAACCATCCAGACCATCGATACTAACCAGACCATCCAGACTACCCAAACAATCAAGACCATTCACATTATCCAGACGGTGCAGACTATCCAGACTACCCAAACAATCCAAACTATCCAGAACATCCAGACAATCCAGACCATGCAGACTATCCAGACTACCCAGACCATCCAGACTAACCAAACCATCCAGACCGTCCAGACCATCCAGACTAACCAAACCATCCAGACTATCCAGACTATCCAGACTATCCAGAACATCCAGACCATCCAGACTATCCAAACCATCCAGACCATCCAGACTACCCAAACCATCCAGACCATCCAGACCATCCAGACTACCCAAACCATCCAGACCATCCAGACGATCACCACTACCCAAACCATCCAAACCATCCAGACCATCCAGACCATCCAGACTATCCAAACCATCAAGACTACCCAAACCATCCAGACCATCCAGACCATCCAGACTATCCAAACCATCAAGACTACCCAAACCATCCAGACCATCCAGACCATCCAGACTATCCAAACCATCAAGACTATCCAGACCATCCAGAATACCCAGACCATCCAGAATACCCAGCCTACCCAAACAATCCAGAATACCAAGACCATCCAGACTACCAGACCACAGACTATCCAACCATGAAGACTACCCAGATCATCCAGACCATCCAGACTATCTAGACTACCAAAACCATTCAGACCATCCAGACTACCCAAACCATCCACAATATCAAGACGATTCAGACTATCCAGACTACTTAAACAAACCATCCAGTAAATCCAGACCATCCAAACTGCTCAGACCATCCAGACTGTCCAGACTATCCAAATCATCCAGACTACCCAAACCATAGACTATTCAGACTATCCACACTGCCAAAACCATCCAGACCATTCAGACTATCCAAACCATCCAGACTACCCAGACTATCCAGACTAACAGACTACCCAAACCATCCAGACCATCTAGACAAACCAAACCATCCAGACTACCCAAACCATCCAAAACATCCAGACAGCCCAAACCATCCAGAAAACCCAGACCAACCAGACTACTCAGACCATAAGGACTACCCAGACTACCCAGACTATCCAGCCTACCCAAACAACCCAGAATACCAAGACCATCCAGACTACCCAGACCACAGACTATCCAGACTACCAAACCATCCAGACTACCCAAACAAACCCAGACTATCCAGACTACCCAAACCATGTAGACTATCCAGACCATCCGGGAAATCCAGACCACCCAAACCATCAAGACAATCCAGACCATCCAGACTATCCAAACCATCCAGACGATCCAGACTACCCAAACCATCCAGACCATCCAGACTATCCAAACCATCCAGACTACCCAAACAATCCAGACCATCCAGACTACCCAAACCATCCAGACTACCCAAACCATCCAGAAAACCCAGACCAACCAGACTACTCAGACAATACAGACTACCCAGACCATCCAAACTACCCAGACTATCCAGACTACCCAAACCATGAAGACCATCCAGACTATCCAAACCATCCAGGCTATCCAGACTACCCAAACCATCCAGACTACCCAAACCATCCAGACCATCCAGACTACCAAAACCATTCAGACCATCCAGTATACCCAGACTATCCAGACCATCCAGACTATCCAGACCATCCAGGCTATCCAGACCATCCAGACTACCAAAACCATCCAGACTACTCAGACCATCCAGGCTATCCAGACCATCCAGACTACCCAGACCATCCAGACTACCCAAACAATCCAGACCTTCCAGATTATACAGACCATCCAGATTATACAGACCATCCAGACCTTCCAGATTATTCAGACCATCCAGACCTTCCAGATTATTCAGACCATCCAGACCTTCCAGATTATTCAGACCATCCAGACCTTCCAGATTATTCAGACCATCCAGACCTTCCAGATTATTCAGACCATCCAGACCTTCCAGATTATTCAGACCATCCAGACCTTCCAGATTATTCAGACCATCCAGACCTTCCAGATTATACAGACCATCCAGACCTTCCAGATTATTCAGACCATCCAGACCTTCCAGATTATTCAGACCATCCAGACCACCCACATAGCCCAAGACCCTTTGACTTTTTTCACATTTTGTTACGTTACAGCCTTCTTCTAAAATTGATTAAATAATTTTTTCCCCTCATCAATCTACACACAATACCCCATAATAACAAAGCAAAAACAGTTTTTTATAAAAACTTTTCAAATGTAAAAAAATACCTTATTTACATAAGCATTCAGACCTTTTGCTATGGGACTCGAAATTGAGCTCAGGTGCATCCTGTTTCCATTGATCATCCTTGAGATGTTTCTACAACTTGATTGGAGTCCACCTGTGGTAAATTCAATTGATTGGACATGATTTGGAAAGGCACACACCTGTCTATATAAGGTCCCACAGTTGACAGTGCATGTCAGAGCAAAAACGAAGCCATGAGGTCGAAGGAATTGTCTGTACAGCGCCGAGACAGGATTGTGTCGAGGCACAGATCTGGGGAAGGGTACCAACAAATGTCTGCACCATTGAAGGTCCTAAAGAACACAGTGACCTCCATCATTCTTAAATGGAAGAAGTTTGGAACCACCAAGGCTCTTCCTAGAGCTGCTCGGCCGGCTAAACTGAGCAATCGGGGGAGAAGGGCCTTGATCAGGGAGGTGACCAAGAACCTGATGGTCACTCTAACAGAGCTCCAGAGTTCCTCTGTGGAGATGGGAGAACCTTCCAGAAGGAAAACCATCTCTGTAGCACTCCACCAATCAGGCCTTTATGGTAGAGTGGCCAGATGAAAGCCACTCCTCATGACAGTAGGCTTGGAGTTTGCCAACAGGCACCTAAAGGACTCTGACCATGAGAAACAAGATTCTCTGGTCTGATGAACCAAGATTGAACTCTTTGGCCTGAATGGCAAGCATCACATCTGGAGGAAACCTGGCACCATCCCTACGGTGAAGCATAGGGGTGGCAGCATCATGCTGTGGGGATGTTTTTCAGCGGCAGGGACTGGGAGACTAGTCAGGATCGGGGGAAGATGAACGGAGAAAAGTACAGAGAAGTCCCTAAGCACAGCCAAGACAACACAGGAGTGGCTTCGGGACAAGTCTTTGAATGTACTTGAGTGGCCCAGCCAGAGCCCGGACTTGAACCCTATCAAACATCTCTGAAGAGACCCGCAAATAGCGATGCAGCGATGCTCCCCATCCAACCTGCCAGACCTTGAGAGGATTTGAAGAGAAGAATGGGAGAAACTCCCTAAATACAGGTGCACCAAGCTTGTAGCGTCATACCCAAGAAGACTCGAGGCTGTAATCGCTGCCAAAGGTGCTTCAACAAAGTACTGAGTAAACGGTCTGAATACATATTATTATAGTTTTTTATACATTTGCAGAAATTTCAAAAAATCTATTTTTGCTTTGTCATTCTGGGATATTGTGTGTAGGTTCATGAGGAAAAAAAATATTTAATACATTTTAGAATAAGGCTGTAACGTAACAAATGTGGAAAAAGTCAAGAGGTCTGAATACTTTCCAAATGCACTGTATACAGCCAAGCTATCATTGACTAGGTACTGGTACTCCATGTATATTGATAGCCAAGGTTTTTCTTTATTTTGTAGAATAATAGTGAAGACATCAAAACTATGAAATGACACATATGGAATCATGTAGTAACCAAAAAAGTGTTAAACAAATCAAAATACATTTTAGATTCTTCAAAGTAGCCACCCTTAGCCTTGATGACTGCTTGGCACACTCTTGGCATTTTCTCAACCAGCTTCACCTGGAACGCTTTTCCAACAGTCTTGAAGGAGTTCCCACATATGCTGAGTACTTGTTGGCTGCTTTTCCTTCACTCTGCGGTCCAACTCATCCCAAACCATCTCAATTTGGTTGAGGTCCGGTGATTGTGGAGGCCTGGTCATCTGATGCAGCACTCCATCACTCTCCTTTTTGGTCAAACAGCCCTTACACAGCCTGGAGGTGTGTTGGGTCATTCTCCTGTTGAAAAAGAAATTATTGTCCCACTAAGCGCAAACTAGATGGGATGGCGTATCGCTGTAGTATGCTGTGTGCCTTGAATTCTAAATTAATCACAGTGTCAACAGCAAAGCACCCCCCACACCACCTCCTCCATGCTTCACGGTGGAAACCAGACATGCAAAGATCATCCGTTCACCTACTCTGCATCTCACAAAGACACAGCGGTTGCAACCAAAAATCTAACATTTGGACTCATCAGACCAAATGACAGATTTCCACTGGTCTAATGTCCATTGCTCGTGTTTCTTGGCCAAAGCAAGTCTCTTCTTATTGGTCCTTTAGTAGTGGTTTCTTTGCAGCAATTCTACCATGAAGGCCTGATTCACGCAGTCTCCTCTGAACAGTTGATGTTGAAATGTGTCTGTTACTTGAACTCTGTGAAGCGTTTATTTTGGCTGGTAACTCTAATGAACTTATCCTCTGCAGCAGAGGTAACTCTGGGGTTTCCTTTCCTGTGACGGTCCGCATGAGAGCCAGATTCAACATAGCTCGATGGTTTTTGCAACTGCACTTGAAGAAATTTTCAAAGTTCCTGAAATTGTCCGGATTGACTGACCTTCATGTCTTCAAGTAATGATGGACTGTCGTTTCTCTTCGCTTATTTGATCTGTTCTTGCCATAATACGGACTTTGTCTTTTACCAAATAGGGCTATCTTCTGTATACCACACCTACCTTGTCACAACTGATTGTCTCAAACGCATTAAGAAGGAAAGAAATTCCACAAATTAACTTTAAACATGCCACAGCTGTAAATTGAATTACATTCAAAGGTGACTACCTTATGAAGCTGGTTGAGAGAATGCCAAGAGTGTGCAAAGCTGTCATCAAGGCAAAGGGTGGCTACTTTTTGAAGAATCTCAAATATAAAATATATTCTCATTTGTTTAACACTTTCTTGGTTACTATATGATTCAATATGTGTTATTTCATAGTTTTGATGTCTTCACTATTATTCTACAATGTAGAAAATAGTACAAATAAAGAAAAACCCTTGAATGAGTAGGTGTGTCTAAACTTTTGACTGGTACTTTATATAGCCAAGCTATCATTGACTAGGTACTTATACTGCTGCGAGGAAAGACCTAGTTAAGCTGCAGCTGGCCCAGAACAGACCGGCACGTCTTTGTCTTCATTGTAATCAGAGGGCTGATATAAATACTATGCATGCCAGTCTCTCTTGGCTAAGAGTTGAGGAGAGACTGACTGCATCACTTCTTCTTTTTATAAGAAACATTAATGTGTTGAAAATCCCAAATTGTTTGCATAGTCAACGAACACACAGCTCTGACACACACACTTACCCCACCAGACATGCCACCAGGGGTCTTTTCACAGCCCCAAATCCAGAACAAATTCAAGAAAACATACAGTATTATAGAGACATTATTGCACGGAACTCCTTTCCATTCCATTTCACTGTGAGCAAAACATTTAAACGTGTTAACCCTCGCAAGGCTGCCGGCCCAGACGGCATCCCTAGCCGCGTCCTCAGAGCATGCGCAGACCAGCTGGCTGGTGTGTTTACGGACATATTCAATCAGTCTACCATAATCAATCACTTTATCTCAGTCTGCTGTCCCCACATGCTTCAAGATGGCCACCATTGTTCCTGTTCCCAAGAAAGCTAAGGTAACTGAACTAAATGACTACCGCCCTGTAGCACTCACTTCCGTCATCATGAAGTGCTTTGAGAGGCTAGTCAAGGACCATATCACCTCCTACCTGACACCCTAGACCCACTCCAATTTGCTTACCGCCCCAATAGGTCCACAGACGACGCAATCACACTGCACACTGCCCTAACCCATCTGGACAAGAGGAATACCAACGTAAGAATGCTGTTCATCGACTACAGCTCAGCATTCAACACCATAGTACCCTCCAAACTCGTCATTAAGCTGGAGACCCTGGGTCTCAACCCCGCCCTGTGCAACTGGGTCCTGGACTTCCTGACGGGCCGCCCCCAGGTGGTGAAGGTAGGAAACAACATCTCCACCCCGCTGATCCTCAACACTGGGGCCCCACAAGGGTGCATGCATCAGCCCCTTCCTGTACTCCCTGTTCACTCATGACTGCGCGGCCATGCACACCTCCAACTCAATCATCAAGTTTGCAGACGACACTACAGTTGTAGGCTTGATTACAACAACGACGAGACGGCCTACAGGGAGGTGGTGAGTGCCCTTGGAGTGTGGTGTAAGGAAAACAACTTCTCACTCAAAGTCAGCAAAACAAAGGAGATGATCGTGGACTTCAGGAAACAGCAGAGGGAGCAGCCCCCTATCCACATCGACGGGACAGTAGTGGAGAAGGTGGAAAGTTTGAAGTTCCTCTGCGTACACATCACAGACAAACTGAAATGGTCCAGCCACACAGACAGCGTGGTGAAGAAGGCGCAACAGCGCCTCTTCAACCTCAGGAGGCTGAAGAAATTTGTCTTGTCACCAAAAACACTCACAAACTTTTACAGATGCACAATCGAGAGCATCCTGTCGGGCTGTATCACCGCCTGGTACGGCAGCTGCTCCGCCCACAACCGTAAGGCTCTCCAGAGGGTAGTGAGGTCTGCACAACACATCAGCAAACTACCTGCCCTCCAGGACACCTACACCACCCGATGTCACAGGAAGGCCAAAAAGATCATCAAGGACAACAACCACCTGAGCCACTGCCTGTTCACCCCGCTATCATCCAGAAGGCGAGGTCAGTACAGGTGCATCAAAGCTGGAACCGAGAGACTGAAAAACAGCTTTGATCTCAAGGCCATCAGACTGTTAAACAGCCATCACTAGCACAGAGACGCTGCTGCCAACATACTGACTCAACTCTAGCCACTTTAATAATAAAAAATTTGATGTAATAAATGTATCACTACCCACTTTATATAATGCCACTTTATATAACGTTTACATACCCTACATTACTCATCTCATATGTATATACTGTACTCTATACCATCTACTGCATCTTGCCGATGCCGTTCGGCCATCGTGCATCCATATATTTATATGTACATATTCTTATTCATTCCTTTACACTTGTGTGTATTAGGTAGTTGTTGTGGAATTGTTAGATTAATTGTTAGATATTACTGCAGTGTAGGAACTAGAAGCACAAGCATTTCACTACACTCACATTAACACCTGCTAACCATGTGACCAATAACATCTGCTAACCATGTGACCAATAACACCTGCTAACCATGTGACCAATAACACCTGCTAACCATGTGACCAATAACACCTGCTAACCATGTGACCATTAACACCTGCTAACCATGTGACCAATAACACCTGCTAACCATGTGACCAATAACACCTGCTAACCATGTGACCAATAACACCTGCTAACCATGTGACCATTAACACCTGCTAACCATGTGACCAATAACATCTGCTAACCATGTGACCAATAACATCTGCTAACCATGTGACCAATAACATCTGCTAACCATGTGACCATTAACATCTGCTAACCATGTGACCATTAACATCTGCTAACCATGTGACCATTAACATCTGCTAACCATGTGTATGTGACAAACATTTGATTTGATTTTATTGCTCAAATAAACAGCAAACCTGGTTACAAAAAACCCAACAGATAAAGCAACACCTCTCCCCTATTTGACCTGGATAGTTTGTGTGTATGTATTGATGTGTAGGCTACGTGTGCCTTTAAAAAATGTTTTATGTAGTTCTGTCCTTGAGCTGTTCTGGTCTATTAATGTTCTGTATTATGTTTCATGTGTCATGTTCTGTGTGGACCCCAGGAAGAGTAGCTGCTGCTTTTGCTGCAGCTAATGAGGATCCTAATAAAATACCTAATTTATAATGCCAAGCTATCATTGACTAGATACTGGTACTCCATGTAAATAGCCAAGCTGTCATTGCTCATTATTTATTCCTTGTGTTGCTATTTGTTTCTATTATTATTCTGCATTGCTGGGAAGGGCTGTCAGTAAGCATTTCACCGTTAGTCTACACTTGATTAATCAAGTGTTCAGTCTCCAAGTACAAACATTATCATGTGATAAAAGCATTGTATTTATTAAGAAAAGCATGTTGTGAAAATAATGACAACAAAACATAGATACATGAATCTTTACACAAACAGAATGTCCTCAAAATATCTCCAGGATAACAGATGTCACCAGAACAGTTGTTTGGTTGTCTCCCTGCAGTAGCCAGTCCCCAGGGTGTTGCTTGGTTGTCTCTCTGCAGTAGCCAGTCCCCAGGGTGTTGCTTGGTTGTCTCCCTGCAGTAGCCAGTCCCCAGGGTGTTGCTTGGTTGTCTCCCTGCAGTAGCCAGTCCCCAGGGTGTTGCTTGGTTGTCTCCCTGCAGTAGCCAGTCCCCAGGGTGTTGCTTGGTTGTCTCCCTGCAGTAGCCAGTCCCCAGGGTGTTGCTTGGTTGTCTCTCTGCAGTAGCCAGTCCCCAGGGTGTTGCTTGGTTGTCTCTCTGCAGTAGCCAGTCCCCAGGGTGTTGCTTGGTTGTCTCCCTGCAGTAGCCAGTCCCCAGGGTGTTGCTTGGTTGTCTCCCTGCAGTAGCCAGTCCCCAGGGTGTTGCTTGGTTGTCTCTCTGCAGTAGCCAGTCCCCAGGGTGTTGCTTGGTTGTCTCTCTGCAGTAGCCAGTCCCCAGGGTGTTGCTTGGTTGTCTCCCTGCAGTAGCCAGTCCCCAGGGTGTTGCTTGGTTGTCTCCCTGCAGTAGCCAGTCCCCAGGGCGTTGCTTGGTTGTCTCTCTGCAGTAGCCAGTCCTCAGGGTGTTGCTTGGTTGTCTCCCTGCAGTAGCCAGTCCCCAGGGTGTTGCTTGGTTGTCTCCCTGCAGTAGCCAGTCCCCAGGGTGTTGCTTGGTTGTCTCCCTGCAGTAGCCAGTCCCCAGGGTGTTGCTTGGTTGTCTCCCTGCAGTAGCCAGTCCCCAGGGTGTTGCTTGGTTGTCTCCCTGCAGTAGCCAGTCCCCAGGGTGTTGCTTGGTTGTCTCCCTGCAGTAGCCAGTCCCCAGGGTGTTGCTTGGTTGTCTCCCTGCAGTAGCCAGTCCCCAGGGCGTTGCTTGGTTGTCTCCCTGCAGTAGCCAGTCCTCAGGGTGTTGCTTGGTTGCCTTCCTGCAGTAGCCAGTCCCCAGGGTGTTGCTTGGTTGCCTCCCTGCAGTAGCCAGTCCCCAGGGTGTTGCTTGGTTGTCTCCCTGCAGTAGCCAGTCCCCAGGGTGTTGCTTGGTTGTCTCCCTGCAGTAGCCAGTCCCCAGGGTGTTGCTTGGTTGTCTCCCTGCAGTAGCCAGTCCCCAGGGTGTTGCTTGGTTGTCTCTCTGCAGTAGCCAGTCCCCAGGGTGTTGCTTGGTTGTCTCCCTGCAGTAGCCAGTCCCCAGGGTGTTGCTTGGTTGTCTCTCTGCAGTAGCCAGTCCCCAGGGTGTTGCTTGGTTGTCTCCCTGCAGTAGCCAGTCCCCAGGGTGTTGCTTGGTTGTCTCCCTGCAGTAGCCAGTCCCCAGGGTGTTGCTTGGTTGTCTCCCTGCAGTAGCCAGTCCCCAGGGTGTTGCTTGGTTGTCTCTCTGCAGTAGCCAGTCCCCAGGGTGTTGCTTGGTTGTCTCCCTGCAGTAGCCAGTCCCCAGGGTGTTGCTTGGTTGTCTCCCTGCAGTAGCCAGTCCCCAGGGTGTTGCTTGGTTGTCTCCCTGCAGTAGCCAGTCCCCAGGGTGTTGCTTGGTTGTCTCCCTGCAGTAGCCAGTCCCCAGGGTGTTGCTTGGTTGTCTCCCTGCAGTAGCCAGTCCCCAGGGTGTTGCTCGGTTGTCTCTCTGCAGTAGCCAGTCCCCAGGGTGTTGCTTGGTTGCCTTCCTGCAGTAGCCAGTCCCCAGGGTGTTGCTCGGTTGCCTTCCTGCAGTAGCCAGTCCCCAGGGTGTTGCTTGGTTGTCTCCCTGCAGTAGCCAGTCCCCAGGGTGTTGCTTGGTTGTCTCTCTGCAGTAGCCAGTCCCCAGGGTGTTGCTTGGTTGTCTCCCTGCAGTAGCCAGTCCCCAGGGTGTTGCTTGGTTGTCTCTCTGCAGTAGCCAGTCCCCAGGGTGTTGCTTGGTTGTCTCCCTGCAGTAGCCAGTCCCCAGGGTGTTGCTTGGTTGTCTCCCTGCAGTAGCCAGTCCCCAGGGTGTTGCTTGGTTGTCTCTCTGCAGTAGCCAGTCCCCAGGGTGTTGCTTGGTTGTCTCCCTGCAGTAGCCAGTCCCCAGGGTGTTGCTTGGTTGTCTCCCTGCAGTAGCCAGTCCCCAGGGTGTTGCTTGGTTGTCTCTCTGCAGTAGCCAGTCCCCAGGGTGTTGCTTGGTTGTCTCCCTGCAGTAGCCAGTCCCCAGGGTGTTGCTTGGTTGTCTCCCTGCAGTAGCCAGTCCCCAGGGTGTTGCTTGGTTGTCTCTCTGCAGTAGCCAGTCCCCAGGGTGTTGCTTGGTTGTCTCTCTGCAGTAGCCAGTCCCCAGGGTGTTGCTTGGTTGTCTCTCTGCAGTAGCCAGTCCTCAGGGTGTTGCTTGGTTGCCTTCCTGCAGTAGCCAGTCCCCAGGGTGTTGCTCGGTTGCCTTCCTGCAGTAGCCAGTCCCCAGGGTGTTGCTTGGTTGTCTCTCTGCAGTAGCCAGTCCCCAGGGTGTTGCTTGGTTGTCTCTCTGCAGTAGCCAGTCCCCAGGGCGTTGCTTGGTTGCCTTCCTGCAGTAGCCAGTCCCCAGGGCGTTGCTTGGTTGCCTTCCTGCAGTAGCCAGTCCCCAGGGCGTTGCTCGGTTGTCTCTCTGCAGTAGCCAGTCCCCAGGGCGTTGCTCGGTTGCCTTCCTGCAGTAGCCAGTCCCCAGGGTGTTGCTCGGTTGCCTTCCTGCAGTAGCCAGTCCCCAGGGTGTTGCTTGGTTGTCTCTCTGCAGTAGCCAGTCCCCAGGGTGTTGCTTGGTTGTCTCTCTGCAGTAGCCAGTCCCCAGGGTGTTGCTTGGTTGTCTCTCTGCAGTAGCCAGTCCCCAGGGTGTTGCTCGGTTGCCTTCCTGCAGTAGCCAGTCCCCAGGGCGTTGCTCGGTTGCCTTCCTGCAGTAGCCAGTCCTCAGGGTGTTGCTTGGTTGTCTCTCTGCAGTAGCCAGTCCCCAGGGTGTTGCTTGGTTGTCTCTCTGCAGTAGCCAGTCCCCAGGGTGTTGCTTGGTTGTCTCTCTGCAGTAGCCAGTCCCCAGGGTGTTGCTTGGTTGTCTCTCTGCAGTAGCCAGTCCCCAGGGTGTTGCTTGGTTGTCTCTCTGCAGTAGCCAGTCCCCAGGGTGTTGCTTGGTTGTCTCCCTGCAGTAGCCAGTCCCCAGGGTGTTGCTTGGTTGTCTCTCTGCAGTAGCCAGTCCCCAGGGCGTTGCTTGGTTGTCTCTCTGCAGTAGCCAGTCCCCAGGGTGTTGCTCGGTTGCCTTCCTGCAGTAGCCAGTCCCCAGGGCGTTGCTTGGTTGTCTCTCTGCAGTAGCCAGTCCCCAGGGCGTTGCTTGGTTGTCTCTCTGCAGTAGCCAGTCCCCAGGGCGTTGCTTGGTTGTCTCTCTGCAGTAGCCAGTCCCCAGGGTGTTGCTCGGTTGCCTTCCTGCAGTAGCCAGTCCCCAGGGCGTTGCTCGGTTGCCTTCCTGCAGTAGCCAGTCCTCAGGGTGTTGCTTGGTTGTCTCTCTGCAGTAGCCAGTCCCCAGGGTGTTGCTTGGTTGTCTCTCTGCAGTAGCCAGTCCCCAGGGTGTTGCTTGGTTGTCTCTCTGCAGTAGCCAGTCCCCAGGGTGTTGCTTGGTTGTCTCTCTGCAGTAGCCAGTCCCCAGGGTGTTGCTTGGTTGTCTCTCTGCAGTAGCCAGTCCCCAGGGTGTTGCTTGGTTGTCTCCCTGCAGTAGCCAGTCCCCAGGGTGTTGCTTGGTTGTCTCTCTGCAGTAGCCAGTCCCCAGGGCGTTGCTTGGTTGTCTCTCTGCAGTAGCCAGTCCCCAGGGTGTTGCTCGGTTGCCTTCCTGCAGTAGCCAGTCCCCAGGGCGTTGCTTGGTTGTCTCTCTGCAGTAGCCAGTCCCCAGGGCGTTGCTTGGTTGTCTCTCTGCAGTAGCCAGTCCCCAGGGCGTTGCTTGGTTGTCTCTCTGCAGTAGCCAGTCCCCAGGGCGTTGCTTGGTTGTCTCCCTGCAGTAGCCAGTCCCCAGGGTGTTGCTTGGTTGTCTCTCTGCAGTAGCCAGTCCCCAGGGTGTTGCTTGGTTGTCTCTCTGCAGTAGCCAGTCCCCAGGGTGTTGCTTGGTTGTCTCTCTGCAGTAGCCAGTCCCCAGGGTGTTGCTTGGTTGTCTCTCTGCAGTAGCCAGTCCCCAGGGCGTTGCTTGGTTGTCTCTCTGCAGTAGCCAGTCCCCAGGGTGTTGCTCGGTTGCCTTCCTGCAGTAGCCAGTCCTCAGGGTGTTGCTCGGTTGCCTTCCTGCAGTAGCCAGTCCCCAGGGTGTTGCTCGGTTGCCTTCCTGCAGTAGCCAGTCCCCAGGGTGTTGCTTGGTTGTCTCTCTGCAGTAGCCAGTCCCCAGGGTGTTGCTTGGTTGTCTCCCTGCAGTAGCCAGTCCCCAGGGTGTTGCTTGGTTGTCTCTCTGCAGTAGCCAGTCCCCAGGGCGTTGCTTGGTTGTCTCTCTGCAGTAGCCAGTCCCCAGGGCGTTGCTTGGTTGTCTCTCTGCAGTAGCCAGTCCCCAGGGTGTTGCTTGGTTGTCTCTCTGCAGTAGCCAGTCCCCAGGGCGTTGCTTGGTTGCCTTCCTGCAGTAGCCAGTCCCCAGGGCGTTGCTTGGTTGCCTTCCTGCAGTAGCCAGTCCCCAGGGCGTTGCTCGGTTGTCTCTCTGCAGTAGCCAGTCCCCAGGGCGTTGCTTGGTTGCCTTCCTGCAGTAGCCAGTCCCCAGGGTGTTGCTTGGTTGCCTTCCTGCAGTAGCCAGTCCCCAGGGTGTTGCTTGGTTGTCTCTCTGCAGTAGCCAGTCCCCAGGGTGTTGCTTGGTTGTCTCTCTGCAGTAGCCAGTCCCCAGGGTGTTGCTTGGTTGTCTCTCTGCAGTAGCCAGTCCCCAGGGTGTTGCTCGGTTGCCTTCCTGCAGTAGCCAGTCCCCAGGGCGTTGCTCGGTTGCCTTCCTGCAGTAGCCAGTCCTCAGGGCGTTGCTTGGTTGTCTCTCTGCAGTAGCCAGTCCCCAGGGCGTTGCTTGGTTGTCTCTCTGCAGTAGCCAGTCCCCAGGGCGTTGCTCGGTTGCCTTCCTGCAGTAGCCAGTCCCCAGGGTGTTGCTTGGTTGTCTCTCTGCAGTAGCCAGTCCCCAGGGCGTTGCTTGGTTGCCTTCCTGCAGTAGCCAGTCCCCAGGGTGTTGCTTGGTTGTCTCTCTGCAGTAGCCAGTCCCCAGGGTGTTGCTTGGTTGTCTCTCTGCAGTTGCCAGTCCCCAGGGTGTTGCTTGGTTGCCTTCCTGCAGTAGCCAGTCCCCAGGGTGTTGCTTGGTTGCCTTCCTGCAGTAGCCAGTCCCCAGTGTGTTGCTTGGTTGTCTCTCTGCAGTAGCCAGTCCCCAGTGTGTTGCTTGGTTGTCTCCCTGCAGTAGCCAGTCCCCAGGGTGTTGCTTGGTTGTCTCTCTGCAGTAGCCAGTCCCCAGGGTGTTGCTTGGTTGTCTCTCTGCAGTAGCCAGTCCCCAGGGTGTTGCTTGGTTGTCTCCCTGCAGTAGCCAGTCCCCAGGGTGTTGCTCGGTTGCCTTCCTGCAGTAGCCAGTCCCCAGGGTGTTGCTCGGTTGCCTTCCTGCAGTAGCCAGTCCCCAGGGTGTTGCTTGGTTGTCTCCCTGCAGTAGCCAGTCCCCAGGGTGTTGCTCGGTTGCCTTCCTGCAGTAGCCAGTCCCCAGGGTGTTGCTCGGTTGCCTCCCTGCAGTAGCCAGTCCCCAGGGTGTTGCTCGGTTGTCTCCCTGCAGTAGCCAGTCCTCAGGGTTCATGCAATACATATTACAAGGCTTATTTCCTTTTGTTCTGTTGTCTTCAGACAGTAACATGTTAATCTGTGGTTGGTCTGGAGGTTCATCAGAAACATCTTCAGTCTCTTCCCACACATGAACCATGTACCCAGAGCAAGAGGCTCCATCTGGGTCCCAATCATAATAACTTACCTAACTCTGTACATACTTACAGCAGGCTGTTGCCTGGGCCAACAGGATGCACTATGGATACAGAGGAGTGGTCTTCACATAGCAGGTATGATGGATGATGGAGGATCAACATGTTACATAGCAGGTATGATGGATGACAGTAGAGGATGAACATGTTACATAGCAGGTATGATGGATGATGGAGGATCAACATGTTACATAGCAGGTATGATGGATGACAGTAGAGGATGAACATGTTACATAGCAGGTATGATGGATGACGGAGGAACAACATGTTACATAGCAGGTATGATGGATGACGGTAGAGGATCAACATGTTACATAGCAGGTATGATGGATGACGGAGGAACAACATGTTACATAGCAGGTATGATGGATGACGGAGGAACAACATGTTACATAGCAGGTATGATGGATGACGGAGGATCAACATGTTACATAGCAGGTATGATGGATGATGGAGGAACAACATGTTACATAGCAGGTATGATGGATGACGGTAGAGGATGAACATGTTACATAGCAGGTATGATGGATGACAGTAGAGGATGAACATGTTACATAACAGGTATGATGGATGACGGAGGAACAACATGTTACATAGCAGGTATGATGGATGACGGAGGAACAACATGTTACATAGCAGGTATGATGGATGACGGAGGATCAACATGTTACATAGCAGGTATGATGGATGACGGAGGAACAACATGTTACATAGCAGGTATGATGGATGACGGAGGAACAACATGTTACATAGCAGGTATGATGGATGACGGAGGATCAACATGTTACATAGCAGGTATGATGGATGATGGAGGAACAACATGTCACATAGCAGGTATGATGGATGACGGAGGAACAACATGTTACATAGCAGGTATGATGGATGACAGTAGAGGATGAACATAAATGCAACACATGACTGCAACCTCTCACTCAGTAGTGAAGTCTTCTGAGGGAATCGTTGTCATCACCTCATCAGACCCCATGTCTGTCAGCTTTTTATTCAGAATATCTTCAGCAAAAATATCTCCAGCTTCCACTAGATACAAACAATTAAAGAGTATTCATGTTGCAGCCACACCGAGAGAAGGGCAACGCTCCAAATGTTTAAAGTGTTCACATCCCTTCACTGGTCAGAAAGGAAATGACTGATATAACAAATATGGTGGAAACTCCCAGTAGACCATGCCTCCACCAATACAATGCTTTTTAGATTTGTGGGAAGTAGTGAACGAGCGCACACGACAGGAGATATTGGGACGTGCACAAGGGCTGATCGTTCAACCTGACCTCCTCCTCAGCCAACCAGCTGCTTCACATCAACACAAGTAAAATCAGACAGGAACAGGCATCTGGGAATACTTAATAAGGCCTCATTTAAAACATGTGGCAAGTTGATCATGTTAAATCACAATGATGTTCTTTGCCAGAGTATCAACTGATTACATGAAGTCTGAAACAACTAGTGTTGGAATAATATATTACATATTTTATACATTAAAGTTTTCTGTTTCAACAGTTATTTTTGGAATGGACTGCAGAGACCAAGGAGGCCATGAAATGTGTCTTCAACTCTTCATGCCATAAAGTACTAATAAATGTACTGTAGGATATAAAATGGGAACATAACATTGTTAAAGGAACCCAGATGGAAAGAACAATCAGTCCCTCCCATCTCCTCCACAGTGCTGGCATTAGCCTGCTCCTCCAGTCCCCTGCCTGCTCCTCCAGTCCCCTCCAGTCCCCTGCCTACTCCTCTAGTCCCCTGCCTGCTCCTCCAGTCCCCTCTAGTCCCCTGCCTTCCTGGTCCTCTAGTCCCCTGCCTTCCTGGTCCTCCAGTCCCCTGCCTGCTCCTCCAGTCCCCTCTAGTCCCCTGCCTGCTCCTCTAGTCCCCTGCCTTCCTGGTCCTCTAGTCCCCTGCCTTCCTGGTCCTCTAGTCCCCTGCCTTCCTGGTCCTCTAGTCCCCTGCCTTCCTGCTCCTCTGGTCCCCTGCCTTCCTGGTCCTCTAGTCCCCTGCCTTCCTGGTCCTCTGGTCCCCTGCCTTCCTGGTCCTCTAGTCCCCTGCCTGCTCCTCTAGTCCCCTGCCTTCCTGGTCCTCTAGTCCCCTGCCTTCCTGGTCCTCTGGTCCCCTTCCTGGTCCTCTAGTCCCCTGCCTTCCTGGTCCTCCAGTCCCCTGCCTTCCTGGTCCTCTGGTCCCCTGCCTGGTCCTCTAGTCCCCTGCCTTCCTGGTCCTCCAGTCCCCTGCCTTCCTGGTCCTCTGGTCCCCTTCCTGGTCCTCTAGTCCCCTGCCTTCCTGGTCCTCCAGTCCCCTGCCTTCCTGGTCCTCTAGTCCCCTGCCTTCCTGGTCCTCCAGTCCCCTGCCTTCCTGGTCCTCTGGTCCCCTTCCTGGTCCTCTAGTCCCCTGCCTTCCTGGTCCTCCAGTCCCCTGCCTGGTCCTCTAGTCCCCTGCCTTCCTGGTCCTCTAGTCCCCTGCCTTCCTGGTCCTCTGGTCCCCTGCCTTCCTGGTCCTCTGGTCCCCTGCCTGGTCCTCTAGTCCCCTGCCTTCCTGGTCCTCTAGTCCCCTGCCTTCCTGGTCCTCTGGTCCCCTGCCTTCCTGGTCCTCTAGTCCCCTGCCTTCCTGGTCGTCTAGTCCCCTGCCTTCCTGGTCGTCTAGTCCCCTGCCTTCCTGGTCCTCTAGTCCCCTGCCTTCCTGGTCCTCTAGTCCCCTGCCTTCCTGGTCCTCTGGTCCCCTGCCTTCCTGGTCCTCTGGTCCCCTGCCTGGTCCTCTAGTCCCCTGCCTTCCTGGTCCTCCAGTCCCCTGCCTTCCTGGTCCTCTAGTCCCCTGCCTTCCTGGTCCTCCAGTCCCCTGCCTTCCTGGTCCTCTAGTCCCCTGCCTTCCTGGTCCTCTGGTCCCCTGCCTTCCTGGTCCTCTGGTCCCCTGCCTTCCTGGTCCTCTGGTCCCCTGCCTTCCTGGTCCTCTGGTCCCCTGCCTTCCTGGTCCTCTGGTCCCCTGCCTTCCTGGTCCTCTAGTCCCCTGCCTTCCTGGTCCCCTGCCTTCCTGGTCCTCTGGTCCCCTGCCTTCCTGGTCCTCTAGTCCCCTGCCTTCCTGGTCCTCTAGTCCCCTGCCTTCCTGGTCCTCTGGTCCCCTGCCTGGCCCTCTAGTCCCCTGCCTTCCTGGTCCTCTAGTCCCCTGCATTCCTGGTCCTCTGGTCCCCTGCCTGCCTGGTCCTCTGGTCCCCAGCCTTCCTGGTCCTCTAGTCCCCTGCCTTCCTGGTCCCATGCCGTCCTGGTCCTCTAGTCCCCTGCCTTCCTGGTCCTCTGGTCCCCTGCCTGGTCCTCTAGTCCCCTGCCTTCCTGGTCCTCTAGTCCCCTGCCTTCCTGGTCCTCTAGTCCCCTGCCTTCCTGGTCCTCTGGTCCCCTGCCTTCCTGGTCCTCTGGTCCCCTGCCTTCCTGGTCCTCTGGTCCCCTGCCTTCCCTGGTCCTCTGGTCCCCTGCCTTCCTGGTCCTCTGGTCCCCTGCCTTCCTGGTCCTCTAGTCCCCTGCCTTCCTGGTCCTCTAGTCCCCTGCCTTCCTGGTCCTCTAGTCCCCTGCCTTCCTGGTCCTCTAGTCCCCTGCCTTCCTGGTCCTCTAGTCCCCTGCCTTCCTGGTCCTCTGGTCCCCTGCCTTCCTGGTCCTCTAGTCCCCTGCCTTCCTGGTCTTCTAGTCCCGTGCCTTCCTGGTCCTCTGGTCCCCTGCCTTCCTGGTCCTCTGGTCCCCTGCCTTCCTGGTCCTCTGGTCCCCTGCCTTCCTGGTCCTCTGGTCCCCTGCCTTCCTGGTCCTCTGGTCCCCTGCCTTCCTGGTCCTCTGGTCCCCTGCCTTCCTGGTCCTCTGGTCCCCTGCCTTCCTGGTCCTCTATTCCCCTGCCTTCCTGGTCCTCTAGTCCCCTGCCTTCCTGGTCCTCTAGTCCCCTGCCTTCCTGGTCCTCTAGTCCCCTGCCTTCCTGGTCCTCTAGTCCCCTGCCTTCCTGGTCCTCTAGTCCCCTGCCTTCCTGGTCCTCTAGTCCCCTGCCTTCCTGGTCCTCTAGTCCCCTGCCTTCCTGGTCCTCTGGTCCCCTGCCTTCCTGGTCCTCTGGTCCCCTGCCTTCCTGGTCCTCTAGTCCCCTGCCTTCCTGGTCCTCTGGTCCCCTGCCTTCCTGGTCCTCTAGTCCCCTGCCTTCCTGGTCCTCTAGTCCCCTGCCTTCCTGGTCCTCTAGTCCCCTGCCTTCCTGGTCCTCTGGTCCCCTGCCTTCCTGGTCCTCTAGTCCCCTGCCTTCCTGGTCCTCTGGTCCCCTGCCTTCCTGGTCCTCTAGTCCCCTGCCTTCCTGGTCCTCTAGTCCCCCTGCCTTCCTGGTCCTCTAGTCCCCTGCCTTCCTGGTCCTCTAGTCCCCTGCCTTCCTGGTCCTCTAGTCCCCTGCCTTCCTGGTCCTCTGGTCCCCTGCCTTCCTGGTCCTCTGGTCCCCTGCCTTCCTGGTCCTCTAGTCCCCTGCCTTCCTGGTCCTCTGGTCCCCTGCCTTCCTGGTCCTCTAGTCCCCTGCCTTCCTGGTCCTCTAGTCCCCTGCCTTCCTGGTCCTCTAGTCCCCTGCCTTCCTGGTCCTCTAGTCCCCTGCCTTCCTGGTCCTCTAGTCCCCTGCCTTCCTGGTCCTCTGGTCCCCTGCCTTCCTGGTCCTCTAGTCCCCTGCCTTCCTGGTCCTCTAGTCCCCTGCCTTCCTGGTCCTCTGGTCCCCTGCCTTCCTGGTCCTCTAGTCCCATCTACAGCCCCACCAAGACCCATCACTATTCTGCTGGGACTCAAACTGAGAAACAAACAGGGAGTAAGAGACACCAAGAGGTTTCTGCTGTGTGGTCCATAGTCCATTTCTCATTCTCTGAGCGGCTCTCCCTCCATGTTACATAGACGGGGTCCAGGTGTTTACATCTCGTTGACATGTTGTTGTTTACATATTGTAGGCCACATAAATGGGGTCCAGCTGGTCAGCCAGGAAGCCGTCCCGTAGGTGCATTCTCTGTTTCTGTCCTCTTGAGTTGATAGGTATAACCCCTGGATCCACCACCACCACCACACCCACGATCAGGTAGTGGTCCTCCAGAACTACGTTAGTCACCAGGGGAACTAGGTCCAGAGCCTCCTGCTCCGACCCAGACAGCTCCACTACTACCACCAGGAGGTTGGTCCACGTGAACACAGCACTGAGACGGGGAGGAGAGGGAGAGAGACAGGGGAGACGGGGGAGAGACGGGGGAGACAGGGGAGAGACAGGGGAGAGACGGGGGAGAGACAGGGGAGACGGGGGAGAGACAGGGGAGACGGGGGAGAGACAGGGGAGACAGGGGAGACGGGGAGAGACAGGGGAGATGGGGGAGAGACAGGGGAGAGACAGGGAAGACGGGGGAGAGACAGGGGAGACGGGGGAGAGACAGGGGAGAGACAGGGGAGATGGGGGAGAGACAGGGGAGACGGGGGAGAGACAGGGAAGACGGGGGAGGCAGGGAGGAGAGGGGGAGACAGGGGAGACGGGGAGGAGAGGGGGAGAGACAGGTAGTTAAATTCAGATTATACCGTCAGCATTAACAGTGAGAGCTCCACTAAGAGCAAGTAAAAACAGAAGAGAGAGGGGGAGAGACAGGTGTCATGACGTTGGCCTCTTTTGGTACAGGGAGGACAGTTGACCCCTCCCTTTTGCACACAATCCACCCTGTGTGTAAAGGGTCGTAAAAACTCTAAAATTCCAGGAGAGTCTCTGGCCACATGGCCCATCGAGAGACACAGGAAATTCTTCCAACTCATAGAATTGGAGAGCCAAGCGACATTTTGTGTTCTGGAGAAGGTATGGAAGATTGGTGAAGAATCCAGCTACGAACTGATCCGCTTGGTACCATTTTGTGATACTCAGAAGAGACAATATAGCCATATTACCATAAAACTGTTTATATAATAGACTCAGTTTAAGACTTGCCTCATATGGGTGTATGGAATGTATTAATAAGGATAAAGCTTTTGTAAGACATTGAGATGCTATGTACTGATGTAATGTGATAGAATTGTATTTCTGTAACCAAATCTAACTCAGTCATAGGCACGCCCCAGGGACACATACAGGACCAGGCGTCATTTGACCAGCCTGTTCGATGGGCACTATAAAACACTCCCTGATTTACATTTCTCCAGACCAGGCCTACACTCCGTTGGCACATAGGTTCTACCATCTAATTCCTCTACTGAAAGTGAACCATACCACGTGGTTAACTTTTAGACTATTGATACCGACAGAATAAGAACAAGTCTTTGATATTAATTATTAGTCTGCAGCTAAGTAAATTATATCATTGAACGCGAAGACCAACGAAACAATCATTCGATGACGACATTAATGAATGTCGCTTTGAAAGATCCATTCTAACCGAGAGAGAGAGAGAGAGAGAACGCGGACAAAACTCCCCAACAGAACTACTCTCCAACAAGAATCAGAACGACACACTGAGCGTAAATATATATATTGATTGCAATTGTTCCCGAATGAGTGAGCCTTCAATTGTCAATTGTTAATGAACTCTGTGTAAACTTCTCAGCTGACCATTTATGACCCATTGTTCAACAGGCCGACCTGCCTGTTTAGCCAGTAGGGCACATTCCGATACCAATCCTTTGTGACGATAATGACTGTTTGTATGTTTTTCTGTTAATTACTTAGGGTAGTAAATAAATGATTTTAAGACAATTGATGTATGGATGATTATAGTAAAGACTGGGTTCGTGCAGATACAACAATTTACGACGTTTTGGAATGAGACTGGACTAGAGGTAAATACACCATTTAAACTAGAAGATAATCGACCTATACTATAATAGAATATAATATTATAGTACAGGAAAGTTATATTAGGAAAATTATAGCTTTGTAATCTGAATATTCTCCTTGGTGCCCCGATCTCCTAGTTAATTACAATTAATCAGTTTAATCGCGTGATAATAATTACAGGGAGCTAATTGATAAACATATCTTCAGTTTAATGGTACCCCCAAAGACACGACACAGGGAAGACGGGGGAGAGACAGGGAAGGAGATGGGGGAGAGACAGGGAAGGCAGGGGAGAGACAGGGAAAGAGATGGGGGAGAGACAGGGAAGGCAGGGGAGAGACAGGGGAGAGACGGAAAGATTATAGAGTCTCCTGTGTTTAGATGTGGGATTATAGAGTCTCCTGTGTTTAGATGTGGGATTATAGAGTCTCCTGTGTGTAGATGTGGGATTATAGAGTATCCTGTGTGTGTAGATGTGGGATTATAGAGTCTCCTGTGTGTAGATGTGGGATTATAGAGTCTCCTGTGTTTAGATGTGGGATTATAGTCTCCTGTGTGTGTAGATATGGGATTATAGAGTCTCCTGTGTGTAGATGTGGGATTATAGAGTCTCCTGTGTGTGTAGATGTGGGATTATAGAGTCTCCTGTGTTTAGATGTGGGATTATAGTCTCCTGTGTGTGTAGATATGGGATTATAGAGTCTCCTGTGTGTAGATGTGGGATTATAGAGTCTCCTGTGTGTGTAGATGTGGGATTATAGAGTCTCCTGTGTGTGTAGATGTGGGATTATAGAGTCTCCTGTGTGTGTAGATGTGGGATTATAGAGTCTCCTGTGTGTAGATGTGGGATTATAGAGTCTTCTGTGTTTAGATGTGGGATTATAGAGTCTCCTGTGTATAGATGGGGGATTATAGAGTCTCCTGTGTGTGTAGATGTGGGATTATAGAGTCTCCTGTGTGTAGATGTGGGATTATAGAGTCTCCTGTGTATAGATGTGGGATTATAGAGTCTCCTGTGTGTGTAGATGTGGGATTATAGAGTCTCCTGTGTGTGTAGATGTGGGATTATAGAGTCTCCTGTGTGTGTAGATGTGGGATTATAGAGTCTCCTGTGTTTAGATGTGGGATTATAGAGTCTCCTGTGTGTAGATGGGGGATTATAGAGTCTCCTGTGTGTGTAGATGTGGGATTATAGAGTCTCCTGTGTGTGTAGATGTGGGATTATAGAGTCTCCTGTGTGTAGATGTGGGATTATAGAGTCTCCTGTGTGTAGATGTGGGATTATAGAGTCTTCTGTGTTTAGATGTGGGATTATAGAGTCTCCTGTGTATAGATGTGGGATTATAGAGTCTCCTGTGTGTGTAGATGTGGGATTATAGAGTCTCCTGTGTGTAGATGTGGGATTATAGAGTCTCCTGTGTATAGATGTGGGATTATAGAGTCTCCTGTGTGTGTAGATGTGGGATTATAGAGTCTCCTGTGTGTAGATGTGGGATTATAGAGTCTCCTGTGTGTAGATGTGGGATTATAGAGTCTTCTGTGTTTAGATGTGGGATTATAGAGTCTCCTGTGTATAGATGTGGGATTATAGAGTCTCCTGTGTGGGTAGATGTGGGATTATAGAGTCTCCTGTGTGTAGATGTGGGATTATAGAGTCTCCTGTGTATAGATGTGGGATTATAGAGTCTCCTGTGTGTGTAGATGTGGGATTATAGAGTCTCCTGAGTGTGTAGATGTGGGATTATAGAGTCTCCTGTGTTTAGATGTGGGATTATAGTCTCCTGTGTGTGTAGATATGGGATTATAGAGTCTCCTGTGTGTAGATGTGGGATTATAGAGTCTCCTGTGTGTGTAGATGTGGGATTATAGAGTCTCCTGTGTGTGTAGATGTGGGATTATAGAGTCTCCTGTGTGTGTAGATGTGGGATTATAGAGTCTCCTGTGTGTAGATGTGGGATTATAGAGTCTCCTGTGTGTAGATGTGGGATTATAGAGTCTTCTGTGTTTAGATGTGGGATTATAGAGTCTCCTGTGTATAGATGTGGGATTATAGAGTCTCCTGTGTGTGTAGATGTGGGATTATAGAGTCTCCTGTGTGTAGATGTGGGATTATAGAGTCTCCTGTGTATAGATGTGGGATTATAGAGTCTCCTGTGTGTGTAGATGTGGGATTATAGAGTCTCCTGTGTATAGATGTGGGATTATAGAGTCTCCTGTGTGTGTAGATGTGGGATTATAGAGTCTCCTGAGTGTGTAGATGTGGGATTATAGAGTCTCCTGTGTGTGTAGATGTGGGATTATAGAGTCTCCTGTGTGTGTAGATGTGGGATTATAGAGTCTCCTGTGTGTGTAGATGTGGGATTATAGAGTCTCCTGTGTTTAGATGTGGGATTATAGAGTCTCCTGTGTGTAGATGGGGGATTATAGAGTCTCCTGTGTGTGTAGATGTGGGATTATAGAGTCTCCTGTGTGTAGATGGGGGATCATAGAGTCTCCTGTGTGTAGATGTGGGATTATAGAATCTCTTGTGTTTAGATGTGGGATTATAGAGTCTCCTGTGTGTTTAGATGTGGGATTATAGAATCTCCTGTGTGTAGATGTGGGATTATAGAGTCTCCTGTGTGTGTAGATGTGGGATTATAGAGTCTCCTGTGTGTTTAGATGTGGGATTATAGAGTCTCCTGTGTGTGTAGATGTGGGATTATAGAATCTCCTGTGTGTAGATGTGGGATTATAGAGTCTCCTGTGTGTAGATGTGGGATTATAGAGTCTCCTGTGTGTTTAGATATGGGATTATAGAGTCTCCTGTGTGTAGATGTGGGATTATAGAGTCTCCTGTGTGTAGATGTGGGATTATAGAGTCTCCTGTGTGTGTAGATGTGGGATTATAGAGTCTGCTGTGTGTAGATGTGGGATTATAGAGTCTCCTGTGTGTGTAGATGTGGGATTATAGAATCTCCTGTGTATAGATGTGGGACAATTTAATTATTTTTATTTAACAAGGCAAGTCTGTTAAGAACAGATTCTTATTTACAATGACGGCCTACCGGGGAACAGTGGGTTAAACTGCCTTGTTCAGGAGCAGAACGACAGATTTGTACCTTGTCAGCTCAAGGATTCGATCTCGCAATCTTTCGGTTACTGGCCCAATGCTCTAACCACTAGGCTACCTGCTGGTTACTGGCCCAACGCTCTAACCACTAGGCTACCTGCTGGTTACTGGCCCAACGCTCTAACCACTAGGCTACCTGCTGGTTACTGGCCCAACGCGCTAACCACTAGGCTACCTGCTGGTTACTGGCCCAACGCTCTAACCACTAGGCTACCTGCTGGTTACTGGCCCAACGCTCTAACCACTAGGCTACCTGCTGGTTACTGGCCCAACGCTCTAACCACTAGGCTACCTGCTGGTTACTGACCCAACACTCTAACCACTAGGCTACCTGCTGCCCCCATAGTGTCCTGTGTGTAGATGTGGGACAATAGATCCGTGGGTATAGATTAATGTGCCTCACCATTCAGCGATGCTCTTGTGTGAGCGGATAACGGACGTCTCGATGTCGATGGGATGGTACCTCATCCCTCTTAGCTCCAAAGTCTCATCCAGAGACCCCACCACGTAGAGAGCATCATGACGTTCTGCAACACACACAGTTTAGCAACGTCCAATAAGAACTAAATATTACACAGCATTTTAAAAAAACCACTTCCTGACTCGGTGCCAGCGCCCCCTGTATATAGCCTCGTTATTCTTATTGTGTTACTTTATATTATTACTTTATATTTTAGTCCACCTGGTAAATATTTTCTTAACTCTTCTTGAACTGCACTGTTAGTTAAGGGCTTGTAAGTAAGTATTTCACTGTAAGGTCTATACTTGTTGTATTCGGCGCAGGTGACAAATACAGTTTGATTTGATTTGAATGGTGTCTGAGTACAGTAGGTGTTGGTATCTCTCTCCTCAGTAATCTAGAATAGTTTTGGAGCAGGTTAACGTCAGTAGGGGTTACTGTTAACG
This sequence comes from Salmo salar, assembly GCF_905237065.1. Classification (NCBI taxonomy): domain Eukaryota; kingdom Metazoa; phylum Chordata; class Actinopteri; order Salmoniformes; family Salmonidae; genus Salmo; species Salmo salar. The sequence goes on along the minus strand of NC_059462.1, from coordinate 59,230,774 downwards.
TCTCTCCTCCAGGTTAACGTCAGTAGGGGTTACTGTTAACGTCAGTAGGGGTTACTGTTAACATCTCTCCTCCAGGTTAACGTCAGTAGGGGTTACTGTTAACGTCTCTCCTCCAGGTTAACGTCAGTAGGGGTTACTGTTAACGTCAGTAGGGGTTACTGTTAACATCTCTCCTCCAGGTTAACGTCAGTAGGGGTTACTGTTAACGTCTCTCCTCCAGGTTAACGTCAGTAGGGGTTACTGTTAACGTCTCTCCTCCAGGTTAACGTCAGTAGGGGTTACTGTTAACATCTCTCCTCCAGGTTAACGTCAGTAGGGGTTACTGTTAACGTCTCTCCTCCAGGTTAACGTCAGTAGGGGTTACTGTTAACGTCTCTCCTCCAGGTTAACGTCCGTAGGGGTTACTGTTAACGTCTCTCCTCCAGGTTAACGTCAGTAGGGGTTACTGTTAACGTCTCTCCTCCAGGTTAACGTCAGTAGGGGTTACTGTTAACGTCAGTAGGGGTCATTGTTGCCCAACACACTGGACTCCATGCCCACACACTGGACCCCATGCCCAACACACTGGACTCCATGCCCAACACACTGGACTCCATGCCCAACACACTGGACTCCATGCCCAACACACTGGACTCCATGCCCAACACACTGGACTCCATGCCCAACACACTGGACTCCATGCCCACACACTGGACTCCATGCCCAACACACTGGACTCCATGCCCACACACTGGACTCCATGCCCACACACTGGACTCCATGCCCACACACTGGACTCCATGCCCACACACTGGACTCCATGCCCACACACTGGACTCCATGCCCACACACTGGACTCTATGCCCACACACTGGACTCCATGCCCAACACACTGGACCCCATGCCCAACACACTGGACCCCATGCCCAACACACTGGACCCCATGCCCAACACACTGGACTCCATGCCCAACACACTGGACTCCATGCCCAACACACTGGACTCTATGCCCAACACACTGGACTCTATGCCCAACACACTGGACTCTATGCCCAACACACTGGACTCTATGCCCAACACACTGGACCCCATGCCCAACACACTGGACCCCATGCCCAACACACTGGACTCCATGCCCAACACACTGGACTCCATGCCCAACACACTGGACCCCATGCCCAACACACTGGACCCCATGCCCAACACACTGGACTCTATGCCCAACACACTGGACCCCATGCCCAACACACTGGACCCCATGCCCAACACACTGGACTCTATGCCCACACACTGGACTCTATGCCCAACACACTGGACCCCATGCCCACACACTGGACCCCATGCCCAACACACTGGACCCCATGCCCAACACACTGGACTACATGCCCAACACACTGGACTCCATGCCCACACACTGGACTCCATGCCAACACACTGGACTCCATGCCAACACACTGGACTCCATGCCAACACACTGGACTCCATGCCCACACACTGGACTCCATGCCCAACACACTGGACTCCATGCCAACACACTGGACCCCATGCCAACACACTGGACCCTATGCCCAACACACTGGACCCCATGCCCAACACACTGGACTCCATGCCAACACACTGGACTCCATGCCCACACACTGGACTCCATGCCCAACACACTGGACTCCATGCCAACACACTGGACCCCATGCCAACACACTGGACCCTATGCCCAACACACTGGACCCCATGCCCAACACACTGGACTCCATGCCCAACACACTTTCAAACTCATCACATATACTGCTGTTACTGTCTATTATCTATCCTTTACCCCTACCTACAGTATACTGCTGTTACTGTCTATTATCTATCCTTTACCCCTACCTACAGTATACTGCTGTTACTGTCTATTATCTATCCTTTACCCCTACCTACAGTATACTGCTGTTACTGTCTATTATCTATCCTTTACCCCTACCTACAGTATACTGCTGTTACTGTCTATTATCTATCCTTTACCCCTACCTACAGTATACTGCTGTTACTGTCTATTATCTATCCTTTACCCCTACCTACAGTATACTGCTGTTACTGTCTATTATCTATCCTTTACCCCTACCTACAGTATACTGCTGTTACTGTCTATTATCTATCCTTTACCCCTACCTACAGTATACTGCTGTTACTGTCTATTATCTATCCTTTACCCCTACCTACAGTATACTGCTGTTACTGTCTATTATCTATCCTTTACCCCTACCTACAGTATGCTGCTGTTACTGTCTATTATCTATCCTTTACCCCTACCTACAGTATACTGCTGTTACTGTCTATTATCTATCCTTTACCCCTACCTACAGTATACTGCTGTTACTGTCTATTATCTATCCTTTACCCCTACCTACAGTATACTGCTGTTACTGTCTATTATCTATCCTTTACCCCTACCTACAGTATACTGCTGTTACTGTCTATTATCTATCCTTTACCCCTACCTACAGTATGCTGCTGTTACTGTCTATTATCTATCCTTTACCCCTACCTACAGTATACTGCTGTTACTGTCTATTATCTATCCTTTACCCCTACCTACAGTATACTGCTGTTACTGTCTATTATCTATCCTTTACCCCTACCTACAGTATACTGCTGTTACTGTCTATTATCAATCCTTTACCCCTACCTACAGTATACTGCTGTTACTGTCTATTATCTCGTTGCCTAGTCACTATATTCCTCCTGTCACTAATTCAATTTTTTATTACATTTAGTATCTTTAATTTAATTTAAATAAGCATTTCACTGTTAGTCTACACTTGTTTACGAAGCATGTGATAAATATAATGTGATTTATCTGATGTCTGGACTCTAACCTCCGCTGGCGTCGGTCAGCTCAGTGCGTCGTAGGAAACCCAGGTATCCTGTTCTGGCCCAGACCGTCTGCGTGTCTCCAAAGCTCAGCTTCGTGTTGAAGTGGTCCGCATGCAAAGCATCCTCTCCATACACCGTGTAGTAACCTGTTGCATTGTGGGGGCTGCTCACCCACACCTGATATAATAATATAGAGAGGTGTTAGCAGAGAGACAGGGGAATATATATATATACAAACTCAGCAAAAAAATGTACAAACTGCGTTTATTTTCAGTGAATTTAACATGTGTAGATATTTGTATGAACATCACAAGATTCAACAACTGAGACATAAACTGAACAAGTTCCACAGACATGTGACTAACAGAAATGGAATAATGTGTCCCTGAACAAAGGGGGTCAAAATCAAAAGTAACCGTCAGTATCTGGTGTGGCCACCAGCTGCATTAAGTACTGCAGTGCATCTCCTCCTCATGGACTGCACCAGATTTGCCAGTTCTTGCTGTGAGATGTTACCCCACTCTTCCACCAAGGCACCTGCAAGTTTCCAGACATTTCTGGGGGGAATGGCCCTAGCCCTCACCCTCCGATCCAACAGGTCCCAGACGTGCTCAATGGGATTGAGATCCGGGCTCTTCGCTGGCCATGGCAGAACACAGACATTCCTGTCTTGCAGGAAATCACACACAGAACGAGCAGTATGGCTGGTGGCATTGTCATGCTGGAGGGTCATGTCAGGATGAGCCTGCAGGAAGGGTACCACATGAGGGAGGAGGATGTCTTCCCTGTAACGCACAGCGTTGAGATTGCCTGCAATGACAACAAGCTCAGTCTGATGATGCTGTGACACACCGCCCCAGACCATGACGGACCCTCCACCTCCAAATCGCTCCCGCTCCAGAGTACAGGCCTCGGTGTAACGCTCATTCCTTCAACGATAAACGCAAATCCGACCATCACCCCTGGTGAGACAAAACCGCGACTCGTCAGTGAAGAGCACTTTTTGCCAGTCCTGTCTGGTCCAGCGACGGTGGGTTTGTGCCCATAGGCGGCGTTGTTGCCGGTGATGTCTGGTGAGGACCTGCCTTACAACAGGCCTACAAGCACTCAGTCCAGCCTCTCTCAGCCTATTGCGGACAGTCTGAGCACTGATGTAGGGATTGTGCGTTCCTGGTGTAACTCGGGCAGTTGTTGTTGCCATCCTGTACCTGTCCCGCAGGTGTGATGTTCGGATGTACCGATCCTGTGCAGGTGTTGTTACACGTGGTCTGCCACTCGAGGACGATCAGCTGTCCGTCCTGTCTCCCTGTAGCGCTGGCAAATCTGGTGCAGTCCATGAGGAGGAGATGCACTGCAGTACTTAATGCAGCTGGTGGCCACACCAGATACTGACTGTTACTTTTGATTTTTACCCCCTTTGTTCAGGGACACATTATTCCATTTCTGTTAGTCACATGTCTGTGGAACTTGTTCAGTTTATGTCTCAGTTGTTGAATCTTGTTTTGTTCATACAAATATTTACACATGTTAAGTTTGCTGAAAACAAACGCAGTTGACAGTGAGAGGACGTTTATTTTGTTTTGCTGAGTTTATATATACATACACCACCAGTCAAAAGTTGACACCTACTCATTCCAGGGTTTTTCTTTATTTGTACTATTTTCTACATTGTAGAATAATAGTGAAGACATCAAAACTATGAAATATCACACATACGGAATCATGTAGTAACCAAAAAAGTGTTGAACAAATCGAAATATATTTTATATTTGAGATTTTTCTCTGGAATGAGCAGATGTGTCCAAAATGTTGCCTGGTGCTGTGTATATAATAGCATCCTCCAGGGCTCATCCATAGTCATCCAGTAATGGTCATCTGCCTCACCTCTCCCAGGTGGGAGTCTCCTAGAGGTCCTTTGGTTTCTGTGTTGGCGATGACCACCTTCACCCCAGGCAGGATCTGGTTAACACATCACACTGTTACTACGGTAACCCTAACCTTCACCCCAGGCAGGATCTGGTTAACACAACACACTGTTACTACGGTAACCCTAACCTTCACCCCAGGCAGGATCTGGTTAACACAACACACTGTTACTACGGTAACCCTAACCTTCACCCCAGGCAGGATCTGGTTAACACATCACACTGTTACTACGGTAACCCTAACCTTCACCCCAGGCAGGATCTGGTTAACACATCACACTGTTACTACGGTAACCCTAACCTTCACCCCAGGCAGGATCTGGTTAACACAACACACTGTTACTACGGTAACCCTAACCTTCACCCCAGGCAGGATCTGGTTAACACATCACACTGTTACTACGGTAACCCTAACCTTCACCCCAGGCAGGATCTGGTTAACACATCACACTGTTACTACGGTAACCCTAACCTTCACCCCAGGCAGGATCTGGTTAACACAACACACTGTTACTACGGTAACCCTAACCTTCACCCCAGGCAGGATCTGGTTAACACATCACACTGTTACTACGGTAACCCTAACCTTCACCCCAGGCAGGATCTGGTTAACACATCACACTGTTACTACGGTAACCCTAACCTTTCACCCCAGGCAGGATCTGGTTAACACATCACACTGTTACTACGGTAACCCTAACCTTCACCCCAGGCAGGATCTGGTTAACACAACACACTGTTACTACGGTAACCCTAACCTTCACCCCAGGTAGGATCTGGTTAACACAACACACTGTTACTACGGTAACCCTAACCTTCACCCCAGGCAGGATCTGGTTAACACATCACACTGTTACTACGGTAACCCTAACCTTCACCCCAGGCAGGATCTGGTTAACACAACACACTGTTACTACGGTAACCCTAACCTTCACCCCAGGCAGGATCTGGTTAACACATCACACTGTTACTACGGTAACCCTAACCTTCACCCCAGGCAGGATCTGGTTAACACAACACACTGTTACTACGGTAACCCTAACCTTCACCCCAGGCAGGATCTGGTTAACACATCACACTGTTACTACGGTAACCCTAACCTTCACCCCAGGCAGGATCTGGTTAACACATCACACTGTTACTACGGTAACCCTAACCTTCACCCCAGGCAGGATCTGGTTAACACAACACACTGTTACTACGGTAACCCTAACCTTCACCCCAGGCAGGATCTGGTTAACACAACACACTGTTACTACGGTAACCCTAACCTTCACCCCAGGCAGGATCTGGTTAACACAACACACTGTTACTACGGTAACCCTAACCTTCACCCCAGGCAGGATCTGGTTAACACAACACACTGTTACTACGGTAACCCTAACCTTCACCCCAGGCAGGATCTGGTTAACACATCACACTGTTACTACGGTAACCCTAACCTTCACCCCAGGCAGGATCTGGTTAACACATCACACTGTTACTACGGTAACCCTAACCTTCACCCCAGGCAGGATCTGGTTAACACATCACACTGTTACTACGGTAACCCTAACCTTCACCCCAGGCAGGATCTGGTTAACACAACACATTGTTACTACGGTAACCCTAACCTTCATGAGGTATTTATATTAATTATATAATATTATATATTATTATATTTCAGTCCAGTATAATATAATACTCTATCCATGAGGTAGGTGTCTTATATATTTATATATTTTATATATATATTATTATATTTCAGTCCAGTATAATATAATACTCTATCCATGAGGTAGGTGTCTTACCTTGCCAGACTCCATGAGAGAGAGACTGTGTGGAGAGCCTCTCTCTACCATACGCACCCTGGTGATATCACACACAATAACTGTTACTAGTCAACCAATAACACATCAGATTATACAACACAACATTATAATATAATATAGTCCTGGACATAAAGACCTATATAATATAGTCCTGGTGGACATAAAGACCTATATAATATAGTCCAGGACATAAAGACCTATATAATATAGTCCTGGTGGACATAAAGACCTATATAATATAGTCCAGGACATAAAGACCTATATAATATAGTCCAGGACATAAAGACCTATATAATATAGTCCAGGACATAAAGACCTATATAATATAGTCCAGGACATAAAGACCTATATAATATAGTCCTGGTGGACATAAAGACCTATATAATATAGTCCAGGACATAAAGACCTATATAATATAGTCCTGGACATAAAGACCTATATAATATAGTCCAGGATATAAAGACCTATATAATATAGTCCAGGATATAAAGACCTATATAATATAGTCCTGGACATAAAGACCTATATAATATAGTCCAGGACATAAAGACCTATATAATATAGTCCAGGATATAAAGACCTATATAATATAGTCCTGGACATAAAGACCTATATAATATAGTCCAGGACATAAAGACCTATATAATATAGTCCAGGACATAAAGACCTATATAATATAGTCCAGGACATAAAGACCTATATAATATAGTCCAGGACATAAAGACCTATATAATATAGTCCAGGACATAAAGACCTATATAATATAGTCCAGGACATAAAGACCTATATAATATAGTCCAGGACATAAAGACCTATATAATATAGTCCAGGACATAAAGACCTATATAATATAGTCCAGGACATAAAGACCTATATAATATAGTCCAGGACATAAAGACCTATATAATATAGTCCTGGTGGACATAAAGACCTATATAATATAGTCCAGGACATAAAGACCTATATAATATAGTCCAGGACATAAAGACCTATATAATATAGTCCTGGACATAAAGACCTATATAATATAGTCCAGGACATAAAGACCTATATAATATAGTCCTGGTGGACATAAAGACCTATATAATATAGTCCAGGACATAAAGACCTATATAATATAGTCCAGGACATAAAGACCTATATAATATAGTCCTGGTGGACATAAAGACCTATATAATATAGTCCAGGATATAAAGACCTATATAATATAGTCCTGGTGGACATAAAGACCTATATAATATAGTCCAGGACATAAAGACCTATATAATATAGTCCAGGACATAAAGACCTATATAATATAGTCCAGGACATAAAGACCTATATAATATAGTCCTGGACATAAAGACCTATATAATATAGTCCTGGACATAAAGACCTATATAATATAGTCCAGGACATAAAGACCTATATAATATAGTCCAGGATATAAAGACCTATATAATATAGTCCTGGACATAAAGACCTATATAATATAGTCCAGGATATAAAGACCTATATAATATAGTCCAGGACATAAAGACCTATATAATATAGTCCAGGACATAAAGACCTATATAATATAGTCCAGGACATAAAGACCTATATAATATAGTCCTGGACATAAAGACCTATATAATATAGTCCTGGACATAAAGACCTATATAATATAGTCCTGGACATAAAGACCTATATAATATAGTCCAGGACATAAAGACCTATATAATATAGTCCAGGATATAAAGACCTATATAATATAGTCCTGGACATAAAGACCTATATAATATAGTCCTGGTGGACATAAAGACCTATATAATATAGTCCAGGACATAAAGACCTATATAATATAGTCCTGGTGGACATAAAGACCTATATAATACAGTCCAGGACATAAAGACCTATATAATATAGTCCTGAACATAAAGACCTATATAATATAGTCCTGGTGGACATAAAGACCTATATAATATAGTCCTGGACATAAAGACCTATATAATATAGTCCAGGTGGACATAAAGACCTATATAATATAGTCCAGGACATAAAGACCTATATAAAAAGTCCAGGACATAAAGACCTATATAATATAGTCCTGGTGGACATAAAGACCTATATAATATAGTCCAGGACATAAAGACCTATATAATATAGTCCTGGTGGACATAAAGACCTATATAATATAGTCCAGGACATAAAGACCTATATAATATAGTCCAGGACATAAAGACCTATATAATATAGTCCAGGACATAAAGACCTATATAATATAGTCCAGGACATAAAGACCTATATAATATAGTCCTGGTGGACATAAAGACCTATATAATATAGTCCAGGACATAAAGACCTATATAATATAGTCCTGGACATAAAGACCTATATAATATAGTCCAGGATATAAAGACCTATATAATATAGTCCAGGATATAAAGACCTATATAATATAGTCCTGGACATAAAGACCTATATAATATAGTCCAGGACATAAAGACCTATATAATATAGTCCAGGATATAAAGACCTATATAATATAGTCCTGGACATAAAGACCTATATAATATAGTCCAGGACATAAAGACCTATATAATATAGTCCAGGACATAAAGACCTATATAATATAGTCCAGGACATAAAGACCTATATAATATAGTCCAGGACATAAAGACCTATATAATATAGTCCAGGACATAAAGACCTATATAATATAGTCCAGGACATAAAGACCTATATAATATAGTCCAGGACATAAAGACCTATATAATATAGTCCAGGACATAAAGACCTATATAATATAGTCCTGGTGGACATAAAGACCTATATAATATAGTCCAGGACATAAAGACCTATATAATATAGTCCAGGACATAAAGACCTATATAATATAGTCCTGGACATAAAGACCTATATAATATAGTCCAGGACATAAAGACCTATATAATATAGTCCTGGTGGACATAAAGACCTATATAATATAGTCCAGGACATAAAGACCTATATAATATAGTCCAGGACATAAAGACCTATATAATATAGTCCTGGTGGACATAAAGACCTATATAATATAGTCCAGGATATAAAGACCTATATAATATAGTCCTGGTGGACATAAAGACCTATATAATATAGTCCAGGACATAAAGACCTATATAATATAGTCCAGGACATAAAGACCTATATAATATAGTCCAGGACATAAAGACCTATATAATATAGTCCTGGACATAAAGACCTATATAATATAGTCCTGGACATAAAGACCTATATAATATAGTCCTGGTGGACATAAAGACCTATATAATATAGTCCAGGACATAAAGACCTATATAATATAGTCCAGGATATAAAGACCTATATAATATAGTCCTGGACATAAAGACCTATATAATATAGTCCAGGATATAAAGACCTATATAATATAGTCCAGGACATAAAGACCTATATAATATAGTCCAGGACATAAAGACCTATATAATATAGTCCAGGACATAAAGACCTATATAATATAGTCCTGGACATAAAGACCTATATAATATAGTCCTGGACATAAAGACCTATATAATATAGTCCTGGACATAAAGACCTATATAATATAGTCCAGGACATAAAGACCTATATAATATAGTCCAGGATATAAAGACCTATATAATATAGTCCTGGACATAAAGACCTATATAATATAGTCCTGGTGGACATAAAGACCTATATAATATAGTCCAGGACATAAAGACCTATATAATATAGTCCTGGTGGACATAAAGACCTATATAATACAGTCCAGGACATAAAGACCTATATAATATAGTCCTGAACATAAAGACCTATATAATATAGTCCTGGTGGACATAAAGACCTATATAATATAGTCCTGGACATAAAGACCTATATAATATAGTCCAGGTGGACATAAAGACCTATATAATATAGTCCAGGACATAAAGACCTATATAAAAAGTCCAGGACATAAAGACCTATATAATATAGTCCTGGTGGACATAAAGACCTATATAATATAGTCCAGGACATAAAGACCTATATAATATAGTCCTGGTGGACATAAAGACCTATATAATATAGTCCTGGTGGACATAAAGACCTATATAATATAGTCCAGGACATAAAGACCTATATAATATAGTCCAGGACATAAAGACCTATATAATATAGTCCAGGACATAAAGACCTATATAATATAGTCCTGGTGGACATAAAGACCTATATAATATAGTCCTGGTGGACATAAAGACCTATATAATATAGTTCTGGACATAAAGACCTATATAATATAGTCCAGGACATAAAGACCTATATAATATAGTCCAGGACATAAAGACCTATATAATATAGTCCTGGACATAAAGACCTATATAATATAGTCCTGGTGGACATAAAGACCTATATAATATAGTCCTGGTGGACATAAAGACCTATATAATATAGTCCAGGACATAAAGACCTATATAATATAGTCCAGGACATAAAGACCTATATAATATAGTCCTGGACATAAAGACCTATATAATATAGTCCAGGACATAAAGACCTATATAATATAGTCCAGGATATAAAGACCTATATAATATAGTCCAGGACATAAAGACCTATATAATATAGTCCAGGACATAAAGACCTATATAATATAGTCCAGGACATAAAGACCTATATAATATAGTCCTGGTGGACATAAAGACCTATATAATATAGTCCAGGACATAAAGACCTATATAATATAGTCCAGGACATAAAGACCTATATAATATAGTCCAGGACATAAAGACCTATATAATATAGTCCTGGACATAAAGACCTATATAATATAGTCCAGGACATAAAGACCTATATAATATAGTCCTGGTGGACATAAAGACCTATATAATATAGTCCTGGACATAAAGACCTATATAATATAGTCCAGGACATAAAGACCTATATAATATAGTCCTGGTGGACATAAAGACCTATATAATATAGTCCAGGACATAAAGACCTATATAATATAGTCCAGGTCATAAAGACCTATATAATATAGTCCTGGACATAAAGACCTATATAATATAGTCCAGGACATAAAGACCTATATAATATAGTCCAGGACATAAAGACCTATATAATATAGTCCTGGTGGACATAAAGACCTATATAATATAGTCCTGGTGGACATAAAGACCTATATAATATAGTCCAGGACATAAAGACCTATATAATATAGTCCAGGACATAAAGACCTATATAATATAGTCCTGGTGGACATAAAGACCTATATAATATAGTCCTGGACATAAAGACCTATATAATATAGTCCAGGACATAAAGACCTATATAATATAGTCCTGGACATAAAGACCTATATAATATAGTCCTGGACATAAAGACCTATATAATATAGTCCAGGACATAAAGACCTATATAATATAGTCCAGGACATAAAGACCTATATAATATAGTCCTGGTGGACATAAAGACCTATATAATATAGTCCTGGTGGACATAAAGACCTATATAATATAGTCCAGGACATAAAGACCTATATAATATAGTCCAGGACATAAAGACCTATATAATATAGTCCAGGATATAAAGACCTATATAATATAGTCCAGGACATAAAGACCTATATAATATAGTCCTGGTGGACATAAAGACCTATATAATATAGTCCAGGACATAAAGACCTATATAATATAGTCCAGGACATAAAGACCTATATAATATCGTCCTGGTGGACATAAAGACCTATATAATATAGTCCTGGTGGACATAAAGACCTATATAATATAGTCCTGGACATAAAGACCTATATAATATAGTCCAGGACATAAAGACCTATATAATATAGTCCTGGACATCAAGACCTATATAATATAGTCCAGGACATAAAGACCTATATAATATAGTCCAGGACATAAAGACCTATATAATATAGTCCTGGTGGACATAAAGACCTATATAATATAGTCCAGGATATAAAGACCTATATAATATAGTCCAGGACATAAAGACCTATATAATATAGTCCAGGACATAAAGACCTATATAATATAGTCCTGGACATAAAGACCTATATAATATAGTCCAGGACATAAAGACCTATATAATATAGTCCTGGACATAAAGACCTATATAATATAGTCCAGGACATAAAGACCTATATAATATAGTCCAGGACATAAAGACCTATATAATATAGTCCAGGACATAAAGACCTATATAATATAGTCCAGGACATAAAGACCTATATAATATAGTCCTGGTGGACATAAAGACCTATATAATATAGTCCTGGTGGACATAAAGACCTATATAATATAGTCCTGGACATAAAGACCTATATAATATAGTCCAGGATATAAAGACCTATATAATATAGTCCTGGACATAAAGACCTATATAATATAGTCCAGGATATAAAGACCTATATAATATAGTCCTGGTGGACATAAAGACCTATATAATATAGTCCTGGACATAAAGACCTATATAATATAGTCCAGGATATAAAGACCTATATAATATAGTTCAGGATATAAAGACCTATATAATATAGTCCAGGACATAAAGACCTATATAATATAGTCCTGGACATAAAGACCTATATAATATAGTCCAGGATATAAAGACCTATATAATATAGTCCAGGATATAAAGACCTATATAATATAGTCCTGGTGGACATAAAGACCTATATAATATAGTCCAGGACATAAAGACCTATATAATATAGTCCTGGACATAAAGGTGAGGTCAGTGGAATCATACCTTTCATGTCTCAGAGCTCTCATGTCCAGGTAGACTGTGGTAGGGTCTGGTCCTGACGTGCCCTACAGACAGACAGACAGACAGACAGACAGACAGACAGACAGACAGACAGACAGACAGACAGACAGACAGACAGACAGACAGACAGAGAGATGTTAACAACACAGGGAGACACAGAGAGCTGGTTCTGATCATGACAGACCTGATGCTTCAGACCCAGTACTGAATGGAGGGAAAGTGGAAGCTGATGATATCGCTGCGATGGGAGAGTTATTGACAAAGCAGGGAGACAGACATCACTACCGCCATCTATACAGCCATCTATACAGCCATCTATACAGCCAAGTAAACAACCATCTATACAGCCAAGTAAACAACCATCTATACAGCCATCTATACAGCCATCTATACAGCCATCTATACAGCCATATATACAGCCAAGTAAACAACCATCTATACAGCCAAGTAAACAACCATCTATACAGCCATCTATACAGCCATCTACACAGCCATCTACACAGCCATCTACACAGCCAAGTAAACAACCATCTATACAGCCAAGTAAACAACCATCTATACAGCCATCTATACAGCCATCTACACAGCCATCTACACAGCCAAGTAAACAACCATCTATACAGCCAAGTAAACAGCCATCTGCACAGCCAAGTAAACAACCATCTATACAGCCATCTATACAGCCATCTACACAGCCATCTACACAGCCAAGTAAACAACCATCTATACAGCCATCTATACAGCCATCTACACAGCCATCTACACAGCCATCTACACAGCCAAGTAAACAACCATCTATACAGCCATATATACAGCCATCTATACAGCCAAGTAAACAACCATCTATACAGCCATCTATACAGCCAAGTAAACAACCATCTATACAGCCATCTATACAGCCATCTATACAGCCATCTAAACAGCTGATGGGGTCAACTTGGGGCTGCGCCAAACGTTTGATGTATTGTAATAATTGATTATGCTTATGTTGTATTAATAGAAGGGGAAGGGCTATAAGACCCCTCCCCCACTACATGTATAGGGTCCTGGACTACAGATTAGGGTTAATATATATATGCATTATAAGGTTTAATACTCGTCCACAGTTATTTTCTAGTCTCTGCCTCTTATAAAGGAACGGTCTGAGAGATGTGTGAGTTATTTCATCAAAACAGGGTGTCTGTGCGAAAGCGCCTCAAGGCTAAAAGAGATGAATAAACACAGAATCCTGCAGGGGAGTAAAGAGATAAGAGAGTCAGACATACCACTATAAAGCCACACGGGGAGTGGAAAATGACTGCTGAGCCCTTAACAATAGTTCCAGTGTTTTCTTTCTCCTGCAAGTTTGTGTAACTCTATATGCGCATGGGATTGGTCTCATGAGTAGAAGGTGTTGACGTAGGCAGTTACATCACTAGGGGTTGACTGCAAGCATATTAAAAGCAACTTGGACTTTTCCTATTTTGCAGAACTCAGGAGAGACATCAGTTGTATGTTTGATCTTTGACTTCTGTCTACAGCTGTATTTTGATTAAAAAAAGTGTTATGATTTATAAGTGCACATTTTGAGTATTCCTTATTTGTTAAGTAAATAACAGAGCCCAGAAAATTGGAACCAACACAGCCATCTATACAGCCATCTATACAGCCATCTGCACAGCCATCTATACAGCCATCTATACAGCCATCTATACAGCCATCTGCACAGCCATCTATACAGCCATCTATACAGCCATCTGCACAGCCATCTATACAGCCATCTATACAGCCATCTATACAGCCAAGTAAACAACCATCTATACAGCCATCTATACAGCCATCTATACAGCCATCTATACAGCCAAGTAAACAACCATCTATACAGCCATCTATACAGCCATCTATACAGCCATCTATACAGCCATCTATACAGCCATCTATACAGCCATCTATACAGCCATCTGCACAGCCATCTATACAGCCATCTATACAGCCATCTATACAGCCAAGTAAACAACCATCTATACAGCCATCTATACAGCCATCTATACAACCATCTATACAGCCATCTATACAGCCATCTGCACAGCCATCTATACAGCCATCTATACAGCCATCTATACAGCCATCTATACAGCCAAGTAAACAACCATCTATACAGCCATCTGCACAGCCATCTATACAGCCATCTATACAGCCATCTATACAGCCAAGTAAACAACCATCTATACAGCCATCTATACAGCCATCTATACAACCATCTATACAGCCATCTATACAACCATCTATACAGCCATCTACACAGCCAAGTAAACAACCATCTATACAGCCAAGTAAACAGCCATCTATACAGCCAAGTAAACAACCATCTATACAGCCAAGTAAACGGCCATCTATACAGCCATCTGCACAGCCATCTGCACAGCCATCTGCACAGCCATCTGCACAGCCATCTTATAATTCATCTTATTTACAACCGGTTCTTTATTTCCAACCTGCAGTCTAGCCCCTGAGACCAGTGTACTCTCCAACAGGAAACAAACCCTTTAAATAACAGTCCCGGCTGCATTAGGTTAAGCAAAACAGCAACGAATAGTGGTTTTCATGGCAGTATAGCACCTTTAGAGCTCATACAAAATAACACACAGCAGCCCCTCCCCCTCCCTGGAGCCACATGGTGCCTAACAGGGCTGGCACCCTCCCTTCGGTTGTGCCGTGGCGGAGATCTTTGTGGGCTATACTCGGCCTCGTCTCAGGATGGTAAGTTGGTGGTTGAAGATATCCCTCTAGTGGTGTGGGGGCTGTGCTTTGGCAAAGTGGGTGGGGTTATATCCTGCCTGTTTGGCCCTGTTTGGGGGTATCGTCAGACGCGGCCACAGTGTCTCCTGATCCCTCCTGTCTCAGCCTCCAGTATTTATGCTGCAATAGTTCATGTGTCGGGAGGCTAGGGTCAGTCTGTTACATCTGGAGTATTTCTCCTGTCTTATCCGGTGTCCTGTATGAATGCAAGTATGCTCTCTCTAATTCTCTCTTTTTCTCTCTCGCTTTCTTTCTTTCTTTCTCTCTCTCGGAGGACCTGAGCCCTAGGATCATGCCTCAGGACTACCTGGCCTGATGACTCCTTGCTGTCCCCAGTCCACCTGGCAGTGCTGCTGCTCCAGTTTCAACTGTTCTGCATGCGGCTATGGAACCCTGACCTGTCCACCGGACGTGCTACCTTGTCCCAGACCTGCTGTTTTCAACTCTCTAGAGACAGCAGGAGCGGTAGAGATACTCTGAATGATCGGCTATGAAAATCCAACTGACATTTACTCCTGAGGTGCTGACCTGTTGCACCCTCGACAACCACTGTGATTATTATTATTTGACCCTGCTGGTCATTTATGAACATTTGAACATCTTGGCCATGTTCTGTTATAATCTCCACCCGGCACAGCCAGAAGTGGACTGGCCACCCCTCATAGCCTGGTTCCTCTCTAGGTTTCTTCCTAGGTTCTGGCCTTTCTAGGGAGTTTTTCCTAGCCACCGTGCTTCTACACCTGCATTGCTTGCTGTTTGGGGTTTTAGGCTGGGTTTCTGTACAGCACTTTGTGACATCAGCTGATGTAAGAAGGGCTTTATAAATACATTTGATTGATTGATTGATTGATTGATTGATTGATTGATTAACCTCGCTTCCAGGCTATTGCACACATAAATACGCCTGGAATATCAATCATACAATTCTATAGGAGTCATTTAACATCATTTAATTTTAGCGAATCACACAACTGCGAGGCATGGCTCCAAATAGAGTCCGGACCCGGGAAGGAATTGTGGTGTGCTAACAAAAACAATCCCCCTGGCTTCAAAGGGAGAAAAAAACAGTAGGCCCTACCTTTCAGCTAGCTAATTAACAAAGGACATAGCTAGCAAGATAACGGCTCCACAAGGACAGAGCTAGCAAGATAACGGCTCCACAAGGACATAGCTAGCTGGATAACGGCTCCACAAGGACAGAGCTAGCTGGATAACGGCTCCACAAGGACAGAGCTAGCTACATAACGGCTCCACAAGGACATAGCTAGCTGGATAACGGCTCCACAAGGACAGAGCTAGCTACATAACGGCTCCACAAGGACATAGCTAGCTGGATAACGGCTCCACAAGGACATAGCTAGCTAGATAACAGCTCCACAAGGACAGAGCTAGCTACATAACGGCTCCACAAGGACATAGCTAGCTGGATAACGGCTCCACAAGGACAGAGCTAGCTGGATAACGGCTCCACAAGGACAGAGCTAGCTAGATAACGGCTCCACAAGGACATAGCTAGCTGGATAACGGCTCCACAAGGACAGAGCTAGCTGGATAACGGCTCCACATAGACAGAGCTAGCTGGATAACGGCTCCACAAGGACAGAGCTAGCTGGATAACGGCTCCACAAGGACAGAACTAGCTGGGTAACGGCTCCACAAGGACAGAGCTAGCTGGATAACGGCTCCACAAGGACATAGCTAGCTGGATAACGGGTCCACAAGGACAGAGCTAGCTAGATAACGGCTCCACAAGGACAGAGCTAGCTGGATAACGGCTCCACAAGGACAGAGCTAGCTGGATAACGGCTCCACAAGGACAGAGCTAGCTAGATAACGGCTCCACAAGGACAGAGCTAGCTAGATAACGGCTCCACAAGGACAGAGCTAGCTAGATAACGGCTCCACAAGGACAGAGCTAGCTGGATAACGGCTCCACAAGGACAGAGCTAGCTGGATAACGGCTCCACAAGGACAGAGCTAGCTAGATAACGGCTCCACAAGGACATAGCTAGCTGGATAACGGCTCCACAAGGACAGAGCTAGCTGGATAACGGTTCCACATAGACAGAGCTAGCTGGATAACGGCTCCACAAGGACATAGCTAGCTAGATAACGGCTCCACAAGGACATAGCTAGGTATATAACGGCTCCACAAGGACATAGCTAGCTGGATAACGGCTCCACAAGGACATAGCTAGCTGGATAACGGCTCCACAAGGACATAGCTAGCTGGATAACGGACATAGCTAGCTAGATAACGGCTCCACAAGGACATAGCTAGCTGGATAACGGCTCCACATGGACATAGCTAGCTGGATAACGGCTCCACATAGACAGAGCTAGCTGGATAACGGCTCCACAAGGACATAGCTAGCTAGATAACGGCTCCACAAGGACATAGCTAGCTAGATAACGGCTCCACAAGGACATAGCTAGCTGGATAACGGACATAGCTAGCTGGATAACGGCTCCACAAGGACAGAGCTAGCTGGATAACGGCTCCACAAGGACATAGCTAGCTGGATAACGGCTCTACATAGACATAGCTAGCTAGATAACGGCTCCACAAGGACATAGCTAGCTAGATAACGGCTCCACAAGGACAGAGCTAGCTAGATAACGGCTCCACAAGGACAGAGCTAGCTAGATAATGGCTCCACAAGGACATAGCTAGCTGGATAACGGCTCCACAAGGACATAGCTAGGTATATAACGGCTCCACAAGGACATAGCTAGCTGGATAACGGCTCCACAAGGACAGAGCTAGCTGGATAACGGCTCTACATAGACAGAGCTAGCTAGATAACGGCTCCACAAGGACAGAGCTAGCTAGATAACGGCTCCACAAGGACAGAGCTAGCTGGATAACGGCTCCACATAGACATAGCTAGCTAGATAACGGCTCCACAAGGACAGAGCTAGCTAGATAACGGCTCCACAAGGACAGAGCTAGCTAGATAACGGCTCCACAAGGACAGAGCTAGCTGGATAACGGCTCCACAAGGACATAGCTAGCTAGATAACGGCTCCACAAGGACATAGCTAGCTAGATAACGGCTCCACAAGGACAGAGCTAGCTAGATAACGGCTCCACAAGGACAGAGCTAGCTAGATAACGGCTCCACATAGACAGAGCTAGCTGGATAACGGCTCCACAAGGACATAGCTAGCTAGATAACGGCTCCACAAGGACATAGCTAGCTAGATAACGGCTCCACAAGGACATAGCTAGCTGGATAACGGACATAGCTAGCTGGATAACGGCTCCACAAGGACAGAGCTAGCTGGATAACGGCTCCACAAGGACATAGCTAGCTGGATAACGGCTCTACATAGACATAGCTATCTGGATAATGGCTCCACAAGGACATAGCTAGCTGGATAACGGCTCCACAAGGACATAGCTAGGTATATAACGGCTCCACAAGGACATAGCTAGCTGGATAACGGCTCCACAAGGACAGAGCTAGCTGGATAACGGCTCTACATAGACAGAGCTAGCTAGATAACGGCTCCACAAGGACAGAGCTAGCTAGATAACGGCTCCACAAGGACAGAGCTAGCTAGATAACGGCTCCACATAGACAGAGCTAGCTGGATAACGGCTCCACAAGGACATAGCTAGCTAGATAACGGCTCCACAAGGACATAGCTAGCTAGATAACGGCTCCACAAGGACATAGCTAGCTGGATAACGGACATAGCTAGCTGGATAACGGCTCCACAAGGACAGAGCTAGCTGGATAACGGCTCCACAAGGACATAGCTAGCTGGATAACGGCTCTACATAGACATAGCTATCTGGATAATGGCTCCACAAGGACATAGCTAGCTGGATAACGGCTCCACAAGGACATAGCTAGGTATATAACGGCTCCACAAGGACATAGCTAGCTGGATAACGGCTCCACAAGGACAGAGCTAGCTGGATAACGGCTCTACATAGACAGAGCTAGCTAGATAACGGCTCCACAAGGACAGAGCTAGCTAGATAACGGCTCCACAAGGACAGAGCTAGCTGGATAACGGCTCCACATAGACATAGCTAGCTAGATAACGGCTCCACAAGGACAGAGCTAGCTAGATAACGGCTCCACAAGGACAGAGCTAGCTAGATAACGGCTCCACAAGGACAGAGCTAGCTGGATAACGGCTCCACAAGGACATAGCTAGCTAGATAACGGCTCCACAAGGACAGAGCTAGCTGGATAACGGCTCCACAAGGACAGAGCTAGCTAGATAACAGACATAGCTAGCTAGATAACGGACATAGCTAGCTAGATAATGGCTCCACAAGAAATAAGGTATTTCATTTTTTTTTTGTGCAAGAATTTCTAAAAACCTTTTTCGCTTTCTCATTATGGGGTATTGTGATGTCATTATGGGGTATTGTGATGTCATTATGGGGTATTGTGATGTCATTATGGGGTACTGTGATGTCATTATGGGGTACTGTGATGTCATTATGGGGTATCGTGATGTCATTATGGGGTATTGTGATGTCATTATGGGGTACTGTGATGTCATTATGGGGTACTGTGATGTCATTATGGGGTATCGTGATGTCATTATGGGGTATTGTGTGTAGGTTGATGAGGAAAAAAGTCAATTTTAGAATAAGGCTGTAATGTAACAAAAGGTGGAAAAGGTGAAGGGGTCTGAATACTTTCCCAACACAGTGTACATCTCACCCACAGACAAAATATCCTCCTCTGTTTCTATTGTATCCATTAAAGACTAAATGGGAGTTGAAACAGAACAAATCTATTCTATAAGCCAGATCATGTTTATTTTGCACTGACCTGCAGACACACGGCCATGTTGACTCTGCAGCCGAAGGTAGTGCTGACGGCTCGAGGAGACAAACCCAGGTCTTTAAAGATCTTGGAGAAGGACTGGGTCAGAGCGATGCGAGGACGCTCTTCTGCTACGACCATACAGGTCCTAACGCACGACAGGTTAACGTTACGCAGCTACACACACAGACAGACAGACAGACAGACAGACAGACAGACAGACAGACAGACAGACAGACAGACAGACAGACAGACAGACAGACAGACAGACAGACAGGGAAGAGAAAAGAAAAGGAAGTAATAAGCATTTCAGACAGTGGAGTCCATACTAACCCTAACCCTAACCTGGAGGGTGTAGTGGAGACCATACTAACCCTAACCCTAACCTGGAGGGTGTAGTGGAGACCATACTAACCCTAACCCTAACCTGGAGGGTGTAGTGGAGACCATACTAACCCTAACCCTAACCTGGAGGGTGTGGTGTGTAGTGGAGTCCATACTAACCCTAACCCTAACCTGGAGGGTGTAGTGGAGACCATACTAACCCTAACCCTAACCTGGAGGGTGTAGTGTGTAGTGGAGTCCATACTAACCCTAACCCTAACCTGGAGGGTGTAGTGGAGTCCATACTAACCCTAACCCTAACCTGGAGGGTGTAGTGTGTAGTGGAGACCATACTAACCCTAACCCTAACCTGGAGGGTGTAGTGTGTAGTGGAGACCATACTAACCCTAACCCTAACCTGGAGGGTGTAGTGGAGACCATACTAACCCTAACCCTAACCCGGAGGGTGTAGTGGAGACCATACTAACCCTAACCCTAACCTGGAGGGTGTAGTGTGTAGTGGAGTCCATACTAACCCTAACCCTAACCTGGAGGGTGTAGTGGAGACCATACTAACCCTAACCCTAACCCGGAGGGTGTAGTGTGTAGTGGAGTCCATACTAACCCTAACCCTAACCTGGAGGGTGTAGTGTGTAGTGGAGTCCATACTAACCCGGAGGGTGTAGTGGAGTCCATACTAACCCGGAGGGTGTAGTGGAGTCCATACTAACCCTAACCCTAACCCTAACCCTAACCCCTAACCCTAACCCCTAACCCTAACCCTAACCCCTAACCCTAACCCTAACCCCTAACCCTAACCCTAACCCTAACCCTAACACTAACCCTAACCCTAACACAGAGGGTGTAGTGGAGTCCATACTAACCCAGAGGGTGGAGTGTGTAGTGTGTGGTGTGTGAGTCCATACTAACCCGGAGTGTGTGTGTGGTGTGTGTGCGTCCATGTGAGTGTGTGCGTCCATGTGAGTGTGTGCGGTGTGTGTTTGGTGTGTGTGGTGGTGTGTGTAGTGTGTGGTGGTGTGTGTGTGTGTGTGGTGTGTGAGTCCATACTAACCCGGAGTGTGTAGTGTGTAGTGTGTGGTGTGTGAGTCCATACTAACCCGGAGTGTGTAGTGTGTAGTGTGTGATCCATACTAACCCGGAGTGTGTAGTGTGTAGTGTGTGATCCATACTAACCCGGAGTGTGTGTGTGGTGTGTGTAGTGTGTGGTGGTGTGTGTGTGTGTAGTGTGTGAGTCCATACTAACCCGGAGTGTGTAGTGTGTAGTGTGTGATCCATACTAACCCAGAGTGTGTAGTGTGTAGTGTGTGAGTCCATACTAACCCGGAGGGTGTACTGTGTAGTGTGTGTAGTGTGTGATCCATACTAACCCGGAGTGTGTAGTGTGTAGTGTGTGAGACCATACTAACCCGGAGGGTGTAGTGTGTAGTGTGTGTAGTGTGGAGTGTGTAGTGTGTGAGTCCATACTAACCCGGAGGGTGTGGTGTAGTGTGTAGTGTGTGATCCATACTAACCTGGAGTGTGTAGTGTGTGTAGTGTGTAGTGTGTAGTGTCCATACTAACCCGGAGGGTGTAGTGTGTAGTGTGTAGTGTCCATACTAACCCGGAGGGTGTAGTGTGTAGTGTCCATACTAACCCGGAGTGTGTAGTGTGTAGTGTGTAGTGTCCATACTAACCTGGAGTGTGTAGTGTGTGTAGTGTGTAGTGTGTAGTGTCCATACTAACCCGGAGGGTGTAGTGTGTAGTGTGTAGTGTCCATACTAACCCGGAGTGTGTAGTGTGTAGTGTGTGATCCATACTAACCCGGAGGGTCTCAGTCTGCGTCCCCAGGCCCTTGGTGCACATCTCCATGACAGAGTAGGAGCAGAATGTGATTCTGACTTTATACTGGCTGACAGCTGACAACCACAGAGAAACATTACTGTCCAGCTCCAGAGGAGGAACCAGGATCGACTGGTGGCCAGAGTATACACTACAGAGAGACAGAGAGACCAGGTTACTGTCCAGCTCCAGAGGAGGAACCAGGATCGACTGGTGGCCAGAGTATACACTACAGAGAGACAGAGAGAGACCAGGTTACTGTCCAGCTCTAGAGGAGGAACCAGGATCGACTGGTGGCCAGAGTATACACTACAGAGAGACAGAGAGAGACCAGGTTACTGTCCAGCTCCAGAGGAGGAACCAGGATCGACTGGTGGCCAGAGTATACACTACAGAGAGACAGAGAGACCAGGTTACTGTTCAGCTCCAGAGGAGGAACCAGGATCGACTGGTGGCCAGAGTATACACTAGAGAGAGACAGAGAGACCAGGTTACTGTCCAGCTCCAGAGGAGGAACCAGGATCGACTGGTGGCCAGAGTATACACTACAGAGAGACAGAGAGACCAGGTTACTGTCCAGCTCCAGAGGAGGAACCAGGATCGACTGGTGGCCAGAGTATACACTACAGAGAGACAGAGAGAGACCAGGTTACTGTCCAGCTCCAGAGGAGGAACCAGGATCGACTGGTGGCCAGAGTATACACTACAGAGAGACAGAGAGAGACCAGGTTACTGTCCAACTCTAGAGGAGGAACCAGGAACGACTGGTGGCCAGAGTATACACTACAGAGAGACAGAGAGAGAGAGAGACCAGGTTACTGTTCAATTCTAGAGGAGGAACCAGGATCGACTGGTGGCCAGAGTATACACTACAGAGAGACAGAGAGACCAGGTTACTGTTCAGCTCCAGAGGAGGAACCAGGATCGACTGGTGGCCAGAGTATACACTACAGAGAGACAGAGAGACCAGGTTACTGTTCAGCTCCAGAGGAGGAACCAGGATCGACTGGTGGCCAGAGTATACACTACAGAGAGACAGAGAGACCAGGTTACTGTTCAGCTCCAGAGGAGGAACCAGGATCGACTGGTGGCCAGAGTATACACTACAGAGAGACAGAGAGACCAGGTTACTGTCCAGCTCCAGAGGAGGAACCAGGATCGACTGGTGGCCAGAGTATACACTACAGAGAGACAGAGAGACCAGGTTACTGTCCAGCTCCAGAGGAGGAACCAGGATCGACTGGTGGCCAGAGTATACACTACAGAGAGACAGAGAGAGACCAGGTTACTGTCCAGCTCTAGAGGAGGAACCAGGATCGACTGGTGGCCAGAGTATACACTACAGAGAGACAGAGAGAGACCAGGTTACTGTCCAGCTCCAGAGGAGGAACCAGGATCGACTGGTGGCCAGAGTATACACTACAGAGAGACAGAGAGACCAGGTTACTGTTCAGCTCCAGAGGAGGAACCAGGATCGACTGGTGGCCAGAGTATACACTAGAGAGAGACAGAGAGACCAGGTTACTGTCCAGCTCCAGAGGAGGAACCAGGATCGACTGGTGGCCAGAGTATACACTACAGAGAGACAGAGAGACCAGGTTACTGTCCAGCTCCAGAGGAGGAACCAGGATCGACTGGTGGCCAGAGTATACACTACAGAGAGACAGAGAGAGACCAGGTTACTGTCCAGCTCCAGAGGAGGAACCAGGATCGACTGGTGGCCAGAGTATACACTACAGAGAGACAGAGAGAGACCAGGTTACTGTCCAACTCTAGAGGAGGAACCAGGAACGACTGGTGGCCAGAGTATACACTACAGAGAGACAGAGAGAGAGAGAGACCAGGTTACTGTTCAATTCTAGAGGAGGAACCAGGATCGACTGGTGGCCAGAGTATACACTACAGAGAGACAGAGAGACCAGGTTACTGTTCAGCTCCAGAGGAGGAACCAGGATCGACTGGTGGCCAGAGTATACACTACAGAGAGACAGAGAGACCAGGTTACTGTTCAGCTCCAGAGGAGGAACCAGGATCGACTGGTGGCCAGAGTATACACTACAGAGAGACAGAGAGACCAGGTTACTGTTCAGCTCCAGAGGAGGAACCAGGATCGACTGGTGGCCAGAGTATACACTACAGAGAGACAGAGAGACCAGGTTACTGTCCAGCTCCAGAGGAGGAACCAGGATCGACTGGTGGCCAGAGTATACACTACAGAGAGACAGAGAGAGAGAGAGACCAGGTTACTGTCCAACTCTAGAGGAGGAACCAGGATCGACTGGTGGCCAGAGTATACACTACAGAGAGACAGAGAGACCAGGTTACTGTCCAGCTCCAGAGGAGGAACCAGGATCGACTGGTGGCCAGAGTATACACTACAGAGAGACAGAGAGACCAGGTTACTGTCCAGCTCCAGAGGAGGAACCAGGATCGACTGGTGGCCAGAGTATACACTACAGAGAGACAGAGAGAGAGAGAGACCAGGTTACTGTTCAATTCTAGAGGAGGAACCAGGATCGACTGGTGGCCAGAGTATACACTACAGAGAGACAGAGAGACCAGGTTACTGTCCAACTCTAGAGGAGGAACCAGGATCGACTGGTGGCCAGAGTATACACTACAGAGAGACAGAGAGACCAGGTTACTGTCCAGCTCCAGAGGAGGAACCAGGATCGACTGGTGGCCAGAGTATACACTACAGAGAGACAGAGAGACCAGGTTACTGTCCAGCTCCAGAGGAGGAACCAGGATCGACTGGTGGCCAGAGTATACACTACAGAGAGACAGAGAGAGAGAGAGACCAGGTTACTGTCCAGCTCCAGAGGAGGAACCAGGATCGACTGGTGGCCAGAGTATACACTACAGAGAGACAGAGAGACCAGGTTACTGTCCAGCTCCAGAGGAGGAACCAGGATCTCCCTGCTACACCACATGAACACTAACTGTGCTAGTTTACAGTCCCAAAATATTACACTGTAAATGTCCTTTACCTGCTGAGGCACCAGAGAGCGAAGCCCAGGCCGCAGTAGGGGTCCAGACAGATGGCTATCTGCCGGGACGGGTACAGCTCACACTGCAGCTTGATGGAGCGACACAAGGCACTGGTGGCAGCGTGGGACATCTGGAGGAAGAGATAACAGAATGACTGTCTGGTGGCACCACTACAGTCTCTCTGGTATTACCGTTCGAGATAACAGTGTACAGTATGGGTAGTAAGTACACAGTCTGTGTTCCCAGGTCCCTCTAATCATGCTGCAGAACAACTACTGTAGGTTGTAGGTCAGACCTTGACTCCAGCCAGGATGCCCATGGTGGACACACTGAAGTCCAGGTATGCCAGCATCTCTGGGGTGGGAGGTTTGTAGATCTGAAGCCTCTTCGTCCTGGGGAGGTCGTCTGGGTTTGGGAGAATAACAATAGGTTTGGAGGGATGGATTTCACACACAGTCCAGAGCAGCATGTAACCATGGCGCCGGAAAAGAACAAGGCTGATATTTTTTACGTGCCCCCAACCGATTATTATTTTTTGTTTGTTTATTTGCGTTATCTTGTAACTTATTTTGTACATAATGTTGCCGCTACGGTCTCTTATGACCGAAAATAACTTCTAGACATCAGGACTGTGATTACTCACCACGGACTGGCAGAATCCTTCTTATCCTTTAACAAGTCTGACGAGCCCGACGCGAATGATACACTGCTTTCCCGGGAACAGGCCCAGATCCTCGTGATTTGCGTGAAGAGGCGGCAGAGAAAAAGGGGCCACAGTGCGGGCTGCCTTTTGAGAATTCTTAGGCGATTGAATAAACTCCCACTTCCTTCCTTTCTACTAGAAAACGTGCAATCTTTGGAGAATTACCAACGGGACATTCAAAACTGTAATATCTTATCCTTCATGGAGTCGTGGCTGAACGACGGCAATACCAACATACAGCTGGCTGGTTATAAGATGTACTGGCAGGATAGAACAGCGGTGTCTGGTAAGACAAGGGGCGGCGGGCTATGTATTTTTGTAAATAACAGCTGGTGTACGATATCTAAGGAAGTCTCGAGCTATTGCTCGCCTGAGGTAGAGTATCTCATGATAAGCTGTAGACCACACTATCTACCTAGAGAGTTTTCATCTGTATGTTTCGTTGCAGGTTTACATACCACCACAGTCAGAGGCTGGCACTAAGACAGCATACAATGAGCTGTATTACGCCTTAAGCAAACAAGATAACGCTCACCCAGATGCGGTGCTCCTAGTAGCCATGGATTTTAATGCAGGGAAACTTACATGTGCAACCAGAGGGAAAAAAACTCTGGACCGCCTATACTCCACACACAGAGACGCATACAAAGCTCTCCCTCGCCCTCCATTTGGCAAATCTGACCATAACTCTATCCTCCTGATTCCTGCTATCAAGCAAAAATGTAAGCAGGAAGCACCAGTGACCGTACGTACATACCCCAACCAGAAGCCATGGATTACAGGCAACATCCGCACTGAGCTAAAGGCTAGACTTGCCGCTCTCAAGGAGCGGGACTCTAACCCGGAAGCTGAAAAGAAATCCTGCTATGCCCGCCGACGAACCATCAAACAAGAAAAGCATCAATACAGGACTAAGATCGAATCATACTACAGCGGCTCTGACTCTCGTCGGATGTGGCAGGGCTTGCAAACCATTACAGAATACAAAGGGAAGCACAGCCAAGAGCTGCCCAGTGACATGAGCCTACCAGACGAGCTAAACTACTTCTACGCTTGCTTCGAGGCAAATAACACTGAAACATGCATGAGAGCACCAGCTGTTAAGGAAGACTGTGATGACGCTCTCTGCAGCCGATGTGAGTAAGACCTTTAAACAGGTCAACATTCACAAGGCCGCAGGGCCAGACAGATTACCAGGACGTGCACTGCGAGCATGCGCTGACCAACTTGCAAGTGTCTTCACTGACATTTTCAACCTCTCCCTTTCTGAGTCTGTAATACCAACATGTTTCAAGCAGACCACCATAGTGCCTGTGTCCAAGAACACAAAGGTAACCTGCCTAAATGACTACCGACCCGTAGCACTCACAACTGTAGCCATGAAGTGCTACATTATCCCAGAAACCCAATCCAATTTGCATACCGCCACAACAGATGATGCAATCTCTTTTGCAACACCATCATTAAGTTTGCCGATGACAACAGTGGTAGGCCTGGTCACAGACAACGACGAGACAGCCTATAGGGAGGAGGTCAGAGACCTGGCCGTGTGGTGCCAGGACAACAACCTCTCCCTCAACGTGATCAAGACGAAGGAGATGACTGTGGACTACAGGAAAAAGAGGACCGAGCACGCCCCCATTCTAATCGACGGGGCTGTAGTGGAGCAGGTTGAGAGCTTCAAGTTCCTTGGCGTCCACATCTCCAACAAACTAACATGGTCCAAGCACACCAAGACAGTCGTGAAGAGAGCACGACAAAACCCATTCCCCCTCAGGAGACTGAAAGGTTTTGGCATGGGTCCTCAGATCCTCAAAAGGTTCTACAGCTGCACCATCGAGAGCATCCTGACTGGTTGCATCACTGCCTGGTATGGCAACTGCTCAGCCTCCGACCGTAAGGCACTACAGAGGGTAGTGCGAATGGCCCAGTACATCACTGGGGCCAAGCTTCCTTCCATCCAGGACCTCTATACCAGGCGGTGTTAGAGGAAGGCCCTAACAATTGTCAAAGACTCCAGTCACCCAAGTTATAGACTGTTCTCTCTACTACCGCACGGCAAGCGGTACCGGAGCGCCAAGTCTAGGTCCAAGAGGATTCTAAACAGCTTCTACCCCCAAGCCATAAGACTCCTGAACATCTAATCAAATGTCTACCGAGACTACTAGCATTGCCCCCCCTCCCATCTTCTACGCTGCTGCTACTCTCTGTTATCATCTATGCATATTCACTTTAATAACTCTACCTACATGTACATATTACCTCAACTAACCGGTGCCCCCGCACATTGACTCTGTACCGGTACCCCCTGTATATAGCCTCCACATTGTCTCTGTACCGTAACACCCTGTATATAGCCTCCACATTGACTCTGTACCGGTACCCCTGTATATAGCCTCCACATTGACTCTGTACCGGTACCCCCTGTATATAGCCTCCACATTGACTCTGTACCGGTACCTCCTGTATATAGCCTCCACATTGACTCTGTACCGGTACCCCCTGTATATAGTCTCCACATTGACTCTGTACCGGTACCCCCCTGTATATAGCCTCCACATTGACTCTGTACCGGTACCCCCTGTATATAGCCTCCACATTGACTCTGTACCGGTACCCCCCTGTATATAGCCTCCACATTGACTCTGTACCGGTACCCCCTGTATATAGCCTCCACATTGACTCTGTACCGGTACCCCCTGTATATAGCCTCCACATTGACTCTGTACCGGTACCCCCTGTATATAGCCTCCACATTGACTCTGTATCTGTACCGGTACCCCCTGTATATAGCCTCCACATTGACTCTGTACCGGTACCCCCTGTATATAGCCTCCACATTGACTCTGTACCGGTACAACATGTATATAGCCTCCACATTGACTCTGTACCGTAACACCCTGTATATAGCCTCCACATTGACTCTGTACCGGTACCCCCTGTATATAGCCTCCACATTGACTCTGTACCGTAATACCCTGTATATAGCCTCCACATTGACTCTGTACCGTAACACCCTGTATATAGCCTCCACATTGACTCTGTACCGGTACCCCCTGTATATAGCCTCCACATTGACTCTGTACCGGTACCTCCTGTATATAGCCTCCACATTGACTCTGTACCGGTACCCCCTGTATATAGTCTCCACATTGACTCTGTACCGGTACCCCCCTGTATATAGCCTCCACATTGACTCTGTACCGGTACCCCCTGTATATAGCCTCCACATTGACTCTGTACCGGTACCCCCTGTATATAGCCTCCACATTGACTCTGTACCGGTACCCCCTGTATATAGCCTCCACATTGACTCTGTACCGGTACCCCCTGTATATAGCCTCCACATTGACTCTGTACCGGTACCCCCTGTATATAGCCTCCACATTGACTCTGTATCTGTACCGGTACCCCCTGTATATAGCCTCCACATTGACTCTGTACCGGTACCCCCTGTATATAGCTTCCACATTGACTCTGTACCGGTACCCCCTGTATATAGCCTCCACATTGACTCTGTACCGTAACACCCTGTATATAGCCTCCACATTGACTCTGTACCGGTACCCCCTGTATATAGCCTCCACATTGACTCTGTACCGTAATACCCCGTATATAGCCTCCACATTGACTCTGTACCGTAACACCCTGTATATAGCCTCCACATTGACTCTGTACCGGTACCCCTTGTATATAGCCTCCACATTGACTCTGTACCGGTACCCCCTGTATATAGCCTCCACATTGACTCTGTACCGGTACCCCCTGTATATAGCCTCCACATTGACTCTGTACCGGTACCCCCTGTATATAGCCTCCACATTGACTCTGTACCGGTACCCCCTGTATATAGCCTCCACATTGACTCTGTACCAGTACCCCCTGTATATAGCCTCCACATTGACTCTGTACCGGTACCCCCTGTATATAGCCTCCACATTGACTCTGTACCGGTACCCCCTGTATATAGCCTCCACATTGACTCTGTACCGGTACCCCTGTATATAGCCTCCACATTGACTCTGTACCGGTACCCCCTGTATATAGCCTCCACATTGACTCTGTACCGTAATACCCTGTATATAGCCTCCACATTGACTCTGTACCGTAATACCCTGTATATAGTCTCCACATTGTTATTTTACTGCTGCTCTTTAATTACTTGTTACTTTTATTTCGTATCTGTATTTTTTTAAACTGCATCGTTGGTTAGGGGCTCGTAAATTATCATTTTACTGTAATGTCTACACCTGTTGCATTCGGCGCATGTGACTAATACAATTTTATTTTATTTTAGTAAAATGAGGGAGGGTTTGTTACCTGTGTCCAGTACCATCGGCCATGATTTGACGTCCACAGCAGCCGCAGCCTCTTTGGACTTCAACAGCTTCATTATTGCTTGGGTGGTCAGGATACACACCGACTTACTGACCTGTCACACACACAGTGTTATTTGGTTTATTTCACCTTTATTTAACCAGGTAGGCTAGTTGAGAACAAGTTCTCATTTACAACTGCGACCTGGCCAAGAATAAAGCAAAGCAGTGCGACACAAACAACAGAGTTACACATGGAATAAACAAACACAGTCAATAATACAATAGAAAAAGTCTATATACAGTGTGTGCAAATGAGGTAGGATAAGGGAGGTAAGGCAATAAATAGGCCATAGAAGTAATTACAATATAGCAATTAAACACTGGAGTGATAGATGTGCAGAAGATGAATGTGCAAGTAGAGATACTGGGGTGCAAAGGAGCAAATAAATACATAAATACAGTATTGGGATGAGGTAGTTGGATGGGCTGTTTACAGATGAGCTATGTACAGGTGCAGTGATCTGTGAGCTGCTCTGACAGCTGGTGCTTAAAGCTAGTGAGGGAGGTAAGAGTCTCCAGCTTTAGAGATTTTTGCAGTTCGTTCCAGTCATTGGCAGCAGAGAACTGGAAGGAAAGGCGGCCGAAGGAGGAATTGGCTTTGGGAGTGACCAGTGAGATATACCTGCTGGAGCGCGTGCTACGGGTGGGTGCTGCTATGGTGACCAGTGAGCTGAGATAAGGCGGGGCTTTACCTAGCAAAGACTTATAGATGACCTGGAGCCAGTGGGTTTGGCGACGAGTATGAAGCGAGGACCAGCCAATGAGAGCGTACAGGTCGCAGTGGTGGGTAGTATATGGGGCTTTGGTGACAAAACGGATGGCACTGTGATAGACTGCATCCAATTTGCTGAGTAGAGTGTTGGAGGCTATTTTGTAAAT
This sequence comes from Salmo salar, assembly GCF_905237065.1. Classification (NCBI taxonomy): domain Eukaryota; kingdom Metazoa; phylum Chordata; class Actinopteri; order Salmoniformes; family Salmonidae; genus Salmo; species Salmo salar. The sequence continues at coordinate 59,198,770 of NC_059462.1, read as the reverse complement.
GACATCGCAGAAGTCACCCATAGTTATGTTAGTGACAGCTATGTACCTCTACCATCTTCTTGACAGTGGGCAAGATTATTCACAATTAGACTAATATTAGCGAGATTAGGCTAGGCCATGTTAGTGAGATTAGGCTAGGCCATGTTAGTGAGATTAGGCTAGGCCATGTTAGTGAGATTAGGCTAGGCCATGTTAGTGAGATTAGGCTAGGCCATGCTAGTGAGATTAGGCTAGGCCATGCTAGTGAGATTAGGCTAGGCCATGTTAGCGAGATTAGGCTAGGCCATGTTAGCGAGATTAGGCTAGGCCATGTTAGCAAGATTAGGCTAGGCCATGCTGTGAGATTAGGCTAGGCCATGCTAGTGAGATTAAGCTAGGCCATGCTAGCGAGATTAGGCTAGGCCATGCTAGTGAGATTAAGCTAGGCCATGTTAGCGAGAGCTGTGTACCTCTACAATCATTTTGACGGTGGGCAGGGTGGTGGCCAGGTTCTGAGGATGAGGGGGTCTGACGGTGACAGGAACACAGCCAGCGTACAGACACCCATAGAACGTAGCGATCAGGTCAATACCTGGAGAGTGACAAAGAGACCATTAGAGACCATTAAACCCAGTTCAAATCAAGACGCAAGACGTGCAGTTGAGACCGTTTCCACAGTAACGGAGCCTCTACATTGACGTGAGGAAACTTTGAAAAAAGCTTGCGTGCTCTCTCTGTGCTCGTGTCCAGGCGGCTCGGTCTCTCTCTGCTTGTCTACCTTGGTAGCTGCTTGTTTAGCTAACTAGCTGCTTGTCTAGGTAGCTCTCTGTTTCTCTAGCTAGCTAGCTAGCTGCTTGTCTAGGTAGCTCTCTGCTTCTCTAGCTAGCTAGCTGCTTGTCTAGGTAGCTCTCTGCTTGTCTAGGTAGCTCTCTGCTTCTCTAGCTAGCTAGCTGCTTGTCTAGGTAGCTCTCTGCTTGTCTAGCTAGCTCTCTGCTTGTCTAGCTAGCTCTCTGCTTGTCTAGGTTGCTCTCTGCTTGTCTAGCTAGCTCTCTGCTTGTCTAGCTAACTAGCTGCTTGTCTAGGTAGCTCTCTGCTTGTCTAACTATCTAGCTGCTTGTCCGAACACGGAAGGTTAGCGCACTGGTCTCTGATTGGCTAAATGGATAATCGCAAGACTTAAGCTAAATGTAATATATGTTGAATCTTGGAAACTCCAACAGACAACATGAGGCGTTCTAAAACGTCATGTGACTGACTGTTCAGATCAAACAAACTGTTCAAAAACTCCTTAAGACCGTTGAGTCGCATCTTATGTATCTGCACTGGGCTTTAAAGCCCATTAGAGCCCATTAGAGCCCATTAGAGAACACCAGAGCCCATTAGAGCCCATTAGAGCCCAGTAGAGAACACCAGAGCCCATTAGAGAACACCAGAGCCCAGTAGAGAACACCAGAGCTCAGTAGAGCCCATTAGAGCCCATTAGAGAACACCAGAGCCCATTAGAGCCCAGTAGAGCCCATTAGAGAACACCAGAGACCAGCAGAGCCCATTAGAGAACACCAGAGCCCATTAGAGAACACCAGAGCCCATTAGAGAACACCAGAGCCCATTAGAGCCCATTAGAGCCCATTAGAGAACACCAGAGCCCATTAGAGCCCATTAGAGCCCATTAGAGAACACCAGAGCCCATTAGAGCCCATTAGAGCCCATTAGAGAACACCAGAGCCCATTAGAGCCCATTAGAGCCCATTAGAGAACACCAGAGCCCATTAGAGAACACCAGAGCCCATTAGAGAACACCAGAGCCCATTAGAGCCCAGTAGAGCCCAGTGAAGAAGATTAGACCCCAATAAGAATGCTGTGCATTGACTATAGTTCAGCATTCAACACCATAGTACCCTCCAAGCTCATCATTAAGCTCAGGGCCCTGGGTCTGAACCCCGCCCTCTGCAACTGTTTCCTGGACTGGGTCCTGGACTTCCTGATGGGCCACCCAAGTGGTGAAGGTAGGAAACATCTCCACTTTGCTGATCCTCAACACTGGGGCCCCACAAGGGTGCGTGCTCAGCCCCCTCCTGTACGCCCTGTTCACCCTTGAATGCATTGCCACGCACGCCTCCAACTCAATCATCAGGTTTGCAGACGACATTACAGTAGTAGGCCTGATTACAACAATGACGAGACGGCCTACAGGGAGGAGGTGAGGGCTCTCAGAGTGTGCTGTCAGGAAAACAACCTCTCATTCAACGTCAGCAAAACAAAGGAGATGATCGTGGACTTCAGGAAACAGCAGAGGGAGCAGCCCCCTATCCACATCGACGGGACAGCAGTGGAGAAGGTGGAAAGCTTCAAGTTCCTCGGCGTACACATCACGGACAAACTGAAATGGTCCACCCACACAGACAGCGTGGTGAAGAAGGCGCAACAGTGCCTCTTCAACCTCAGGAGGCTGAAGAAATTTGGCTTGACACCGAAAACCCTCAAACTTTTACAGATGTACAACATAGAGCATCCTGTCGGGCTGTATCACTGCCTGGTAAGGCAACTGCTCCGCCCACAACCGTAAGGCTCTCCAGAGGGTAGTGAGGTCTGCACAACGCATCACCGGGGGCAAACTACCTGCCCTCCAGGACACCTACACCACCCGATGTCACAGGAAGGCCAAAAAGATCATCAAGGACAACAACCACCTGAGCCACTTCCTGTTCACCCCGCTATCATCCAGAAGGCGAGGTCAGTACAGGTGCATCAAAGCTGGGACCGAGAGACTGATAAACAGCTTCTATCTCCAGACCATCAGACTGATAAACAGCTTCTATCTCCAGACCATCAGACTGATAAACAGCTTCTATCTCCAGGCCATCAGACTGATAAACAGCTTCTATCTCCAGGCCATCAGACTGTTAAACAGCTTCTATCTCCAGGCCATCAGACTGTTAAACAGCTTCTATCTCCAGGCCATCAGACTGATAAACAGCTTCTATCTCCAGGCCATCAGACTGTTAAACAGCTTCTATCTCCAGACCATCAGACTGTTAAACAGCTTCTATCTCCAGGCCATCAGACTGATAAACAGCTTCTATCTCCAGGCCATCAGACTGATAAACAGCTTCTATCTCCAGACCATCAGACTGATAAACAGCTTCTATCTCCAGGCCATCAGACTGATAAACAGCTTCTATCTCCAGACCATCAGACTGATAAACAGCTTCTATCTCCAGACCATCAGACTGATAAACAGCTTCTATCTCCAGACCATCAGACTGGTAAACAGCTTCTATCTCCAGACCATCAGACTGGTAAACAGCTCCTATCTCAAGGCCATCAGACTGGTAAACAGCTTCTATCTCCAGGCCATCAGACTGATAAACAGCTTCTATCTCCAGGCCATCAGACTGATAAACAGCTTCTATCTCCAGACCATCAGACTGGTAAACAGCTTCTATCTCCAGACCATCAGACTGTTAAACAGCTTCTATCTCCAGGCCATCAGACTGTTAAACAGCTTCTATCTCCAGGCCATCAGATTGTTAAACAGCTTCTATCTCCAGACCATCAGACTGGTAAACAGCTTCTATCTCCAGGCCATCAGACTGGTAAACAGCTTCTATCTCCAGGCCATCAGACTGGTAAACAGCTTCTATCTCCAGGCCATCAGACTGATAAACAGCTTCTATCTCCAGACCATCAGACTGGTAAACAGCTTCTATCTCCAGACCATCAGACTGATAAACAGCTTCTATCTCCAGGCCATCAGACTGTTAAACAGCTTCTATCTCCAGACCATCAGACTGGTAAACAGCTTCTATCTCCAGGCCATCAGACTGGTAAACAGCTTCTATCTCCAGACCATCAGACTGTTAAACAGCTTCTATCTCCAGGCCATCAGACTGATAAACAGCTTCTATCTCCAGACCATCAGACTGGTAAACAGCCATCAAAAGCACATTAGAGGCTGCTGCCCTATATACATAGCCTTGAAATCACTGACCACTTTAATAATATTCACATATTTTGCATTACTAATGTCATATGTATATACTGTATTCTATTCTACTGTATTCTATTATACTGTATTCTATTCTCTTTTAGTCTATGCCGCTCCGACATTGCTCGTCCAAATATTTACATATTCTTAATTCTATTTCTTTACTTTGGATTTGTGTGTATTTTTTTGAAATTGTTAGATATTACTTGTTAGATATTACTGCACTGTTGGAGCTAGAAACACAAGCATTTCGCTACACCCGCAAAAACACCTGCTAAACACATGTACGTGACCAATAAAATTTGATTTGATTTAGAGACCATCAGACACCAACAGAGAACAAGTAAGATGTATAACAGTCTGGAGAGCTATAATCAGAGGGTCAGGGGTCAGGGTAATTACCTGGGGGGTAAACCAGTGCTACGTGATCTCCGGGGTTGAGGTGTCCCTTCTCTATCAGCGCCACGGCAACACGCTCTGCCCGCTTTTGCAGCTGCAGACAGGAAGCAGTGCTGGACACAGTACCCTGGACAACAACATCAGGGTTTCACTGTTAAACAATTATTTACAAATCACCTTATACACTCAATACAGTACAAAACAACCAGAGAAGACATGGACAGTTTGCCTATGGTAAGTGTTGACTGTGTTAGAGAAGACATGGACAGTTTGCCTATGGTAAGTGTTGACTGTTGTTAGAGAAGACATGGACAGTTTGCCTATGGTAAGTGTTGACTGTGTCAGAGAAGACATTACAGTTTGCCTATGGTAAGTGTTGACTGTGTCAGAGAAGACATTACAGTTTGCCTATGGTAAGTGTTGACTGTGTTAGAGAAGACATGGACAGTTTGCCTATGGTAAGTGTTGACTGTGTTAGAGAAGACATGGACAGTTTGCCTATGGTAAGTGTTGACTGTGTTAGAGAAGACATGGACAGTTTGCCTATGGTAAGTGTTGGCCGCTGTTAGAGAAGACATGGACAGTTTGCCTATGGTAAGTGTTGGCCGCTGTTAGAGAAGACATGGACAGTTTGCCTATGGTAAGTGTTGGCCGCTGTTAGAGAAGACATGGACAGTTTGCCTATGGTAAGTGTTGACTGTGTTAGAGAAGACATGGACAGTTTGCCTATGGTAAGTGTTGACCGCTGTTAGAGAAGACATGGACAGTTTGCCTATGGTAAGTGTTGACTGTGTCAGAGAAGACATGGACAGTTTGCCTATGGTAAGTGTTGACTGTGTCAGAGAAGACATTGACAGTTTGCCTATGGTAAGTGTTGACTGTGTTAGAGAAGACATGGACAGTTTGCCTATGGTAAGTGTTGACTGTGTTAGAGAAGACATGGACAGTTTGCCTATGGTAAGTGTTGACTGTGTCAGAGAAGACATGGACAGTTTGCCTATGGTAAGTGTTGACTGTGTCAGAGAAGACATGGACAGTTTGCCTATGGTAAGTGTTGACTGTTGTTAGAGAAGACATGGACAGTTTGCCTATGGTAAGTGTTGACTGTTGTTAGAGAAGACATGGACAGTTTGCCTATGGTAAGTGTTGACTGTGTTAGAGAAGACATGGACAGTTTGTCTATGGTAAGTGTTGACCGCTGTTAGAGAAGACATGGACAGTTTGCCTATGGTAAGTGTTGACCGCTGTTAGAGAAGACATGGACAGTTTGCCTATGGTAAGTGTTGACTGTGTCAGAGAAGACATGGACAGTTTGCCTATGGTAAGTGTTGACTGTTGTTAGAGAAGACATGGACAGTTTGCCTATGGTAAGTGTTGACTGTGTTAGAGAAGACATGGACAGTTTGCCTATGGTAAGTGTTGACTGTGTCAGAGAAGACATGGACAGTTTGCCTATGGTAAGTGTTGACTGTGTCAGAGAAGACATGGACAGTTTGCCTATGGTAAGTGTTGGCCGCTGTTAGAGAAGACATGGACAGTTTGCCTATGGTAAGTGTTGACTGTGTCAGAGAAGACATTACAGTTTGCCTATGGTAAGTGTTGACTGTTAGAGAAGACATGGACAGTTTGCCTATGGTAAGTGTTGACTGTGTTAGAGAAGACATGGACAGTTTGCCTATGGTAAGTGTTGACTGTGTTAGAGAAGACATGGACAGTTTGCCTATGGTAAGTGTTGACTGTGTCAGAGAAGACATGGACAGTTTGCCTATGGTAAGTGTTGACTGTGTCAGAGAAGACATTGACAGTTTGCCTATGGTAAGTGTTGACTGTGTTAGAGAAGACATGGACAGTTTGCCTATGGTAAGTGTTGACTGTGTCAGAGAAGACATGGACAGTTTGCCTATGGTAAGTGTTGACTGTGTCAGAGAAGACATGGACAGTTTGCCTATGGTAAGTGTTGGCCGCTGTTAGAGAAGACATGGACAGTTTGCCTATGGTAAGTGTTGACTGTGTCAGAGAAGACATGGACAGTTTGCCTATGGTAAGTGTTGACTGTGTCAGAGAAGACATGGACAGTTTGCCTATGGTAAGTGTTGACTGTGTTAGAGAAGACATGGACAGTTTGCCTATGGTAAGTGTTGACTGTCAGAGAAGACATGGACAGTTTGCCTATGGTAAGTGTTGGCAGGTACCTTGGCGTTGAGCACCAGGAACAGGGGATGGTCAGGTGTGGCCTGGGCTCTCCACTGGAGAACATCCTGCATGTACAGGAACTATTGGAGACAACCAGGAGATAGTCAGTACACAGACAGAACCAGGAGATAGTCAGTACACAGACAGAACCAGGAGATACTCAGTACACAGACAGAACCAGGAGATACTCAGTACACAGACAGAACCAGGAGATACTCAGTACACAGACAGAACCAGGAGATACTCAGTACACACACAGACAGACAGACAGAACCAGGAGATACTCAGTACACAGACAGAACCAGGAGATACTCAGTACACAGACAGAACCAGGAGATACTCAGTACACAGACAGAACCAGGAGATACTCAGCATGCAGACAGAACAGCAGTTACCTGTGTGCCCAGGTGAAAGGTGAAGAGGAATGGTCTATACCTTGTCTCTGTGTGTCCAGGTGAAAGGTGAAAGGTGAGGAGGGATGGTCTGTACCTTACGTGCCTGGTCATTGTCCTCCAGTTGAGCCACGTCTCTCCCACAGGCCTGAGCAATCCTCTTCCCTGCTACCAGGTTCCCCACGATCATAGAGGCAGGACCCACCTCTGTCCAACACACATCATCATCATCACAATCATCATCCTCACCACCACCTCTGTCCAACACACATCATCATCATCATCATCACAATCATCATCCTCACCACCACCTCTGTCCAACACACATCATCATCATCATCATCACAATCATCATCCTCACCACCACCTCTGTCCAACACACATCATCATCATCACCATCATCATCCTCACCACCCCCTCCTTCCAACACACATCATCATCATCACCATCACAATCATCATCCTCACCACCACCTCTGTCCAACACACATCATCATCATCACAATCATCATCCTCACCACCACCTCTGTCCAACACACATCATCATCATCACCATCACAATCATCATCCTCACCACCACCTCTGTCCAACACACATCATCATCATCACAATCATCATCCTCACCACCACCTCCTTCCAACACACATCATCATCATCACAATCATCATCCTCACCACCACCTCCTTCCAACACACATCATCATCATCACCATCACAATCATCATCCTCACCACCACCTCTGTCCAACACACATCATCATCATCACAATCATCATCCTCACCACCACCTCTGTCCAACACACATCATCATCATCACCATCACAATCATCATCCTCACCACCACCTCTGTCCAACACACATCATCATCATCATCACAATCATCATCCTCACCACCACCTCTGTCCAACACACATCATCATCATCACAATCATCATCCTCACCACCACCTCTGTCCAACACACATCATCATCATCACCATCATCATCCTCACCACCACCTCTGTCCAACACACATCATCATCATCACAATCATCATCATCCTCACCACCACCTCTGTCCAACACACATCATCATCATCACAATCATCATCCTCACCACCACCTCTGTCCAACACACATCATCATCATCACCATCATCATCCTCACCACCCCCTCCTTCCAACACACATCATCATCATCACCATCACAATCATCATCCTCACCACCACCTCTGTCCAACACACATCATCATCATCACAATCATCATCCTCACCACCACCTCTGTCCAACACACATCATCATCATCACCATCACAATCATCATCCTCACCACCACCTCTGTCCAACACACATCATCACCATCACAATCATCATCCTCACCACCACCTCCTTCCAACACACATCATCATCATCACAATCATCATCCTCACCACCACCTCTGTCCAACACACATCATCATCATCACCATCATCATCCTCACCACCCCCTCCTTCCAACACACATCATCATCATCACCATCATCATCCTCACCACCCCCTCCTTCCAACACACATCATCATCATCACCATCATCATCCTCACCACCACCTCTGTCCAACACACATCATCATCATCACAATCATCATCCTCACCACCACCTCTGTCCAACACACATCATCATCATCACAATCATCATCCTCACCACCACCTCTGTCCAACACACATCATCATCATCACCATCATCATCCTCACCACCACCTCTGTCCAACACACATCATCATCATCACCATCATCATCCTCACCACCACCTCTGTCCAACACACATCATCATCATCACCATCATCATCCTCACCACCACCTCTGTCCAACACACATCATCATCATCACAATCATCATCATCCTCACCACCACCTCTGTCCAACACACATCATCATCATCACAATCATCATCCTCACCACCACCTCTGTCCAACACACATCATCATCATCACAATCATCATCATCCTCACCACCACCTCTGTCCAACACACATCATCATCATCACAATCATCATCCTCACCACCACCTCTGTCCAACAACATCGGAATGTTGATATTTGTTTCCTCCTGAATAGATGTTGAGTAACAGTAGGTTCTAACAGTAGGTTCTAACAGTAGGTTCTAACAGTAGGTTCTAACAGTATATAGTTCTAACAGTATATAGTTCTAACAGTAGGTTCTAAAAGTAGGTTCTAACAGTAGGTTCTAACAGTAGGTTCTAACAGTATATAGTTCTAACAGTAGGTTCTAACAGTAGGTTCTAACAGTATATAGTTCTAACAGTAGGTTCTAACAGTAGGTTCTAACAGTATATAGTTCTAACAGTAGGTTCTAACAGTAGGTTCTAACAGTATATAGTTCTAACAGTAGGTTCTAACAGTAGGTTCTAACAGTAGGTTCTAACAGTATATAGTTCTAACAGTAGGTTCTAACAGTATATAGTTCTAACAGTATATAGTTCTAACAGTAGGTTCTGAACAGTATATAGTTCTAACAGTAGGTTCTGAACAGTATATAGTTCTAACAGTATATAGTTCTAACAGTAGGTTCTGAACAGTATATAGTTCTGAACAGTATATAGTTCTAACAGTAGGTTCTGAACGGTATATAGTTCTAACAGTATATAGTTCTAACAGTATATAGTTCTAACAGTAGGTTCTGAACAGTATATAGTTCTAACAGTATATAGTTCTAATAGTATATAGTTCTAACAGTAGGTTCTAACAGTATATAGTTCTAATAGTATATAGTTCTAACAGTAGGTTCTAACAGTATATAGTTCTGAACAGTATATAGTTCTAACAGTAGGTTCTGAACAGTATATAGTTTTAACAGTATATAGTTCTAACAGTAGGTTCTAACAGTATATAGTTCTAACAGTATATAGTTCTAACAGTAGGTTCTGAACGGTATATAGTTCTAACAGTATATAGTTCTGAACAGTATATAGTTCTGAACAGTATATAGTTCTAACAGTAGGTTCTAACAGTATATAGTTCTAACAGTATATAGTTCTAACAGTATATAGTTCTAACAGTAGGTTCTGAACAGTATATAGTTCTAATAGTATATAGTTCTAACAGTATATACTTCTAACAGTATATAGTTCTAACAGTATACAGTTCTAACAGTAGGTTCTAACAGTATATAGTTCTAACAGTAGGTTCTAACAGTATATAGTTCTAACAGTATATAGTTCTAACAGTAGGTTCTGAACAGTATATAGTTCTAATAGTATATAGTTCTAACAGTATATAGTTCTAACAGTATATAGTTCTAACAGTAGGTTCTGAACAGTATATAGTTCTAATAGTATATAGTTCTAACAGTATATAGTTCTAATAGTATATAGTTCTAACAGTATATAGTTCTAACAGTAGGTTCTAACAGTATATAGTTCTAACAGTATATAGTTCTAACAGTAGGTTCTAACAGTATATAGTTCTAACAGTATATAGTTCTAACAGTAGGTTCTGAACAGTATATAGTTCTGAACAGTATATAGTTCTAACAGTAGGTTCTGAACAGTATATTGTTCTAACAGTATATAGTTCTAACAGTATATAGTTCTAACAGTATATAGTTCTAACAGTAGGTTCTAACAGTATATAGTTCTAACAGTATATAGTTCTAAGAGTAGGTTCTAACAGTATATAGTTCTAACAGTAGGTTCTGAACAGTATATAGTTCTAACAGTAGGTTCTGAACAGTATATAGTTCTAACAGTAGGTTCTGAACAGTATATAGTTCTAAGAGTAGGTTCTAACAGTATATAGTTCTAACAGTAGGTTCTGAACAGTATATAGTTCTAACAGTAGGTTCTGAACAGTATATAGTTCTAAGAGTAGGTTCTGAACAGTATATAGTTCTAACAGTAGGTTCTGAACAGTATATAGTTCTAACAGTAGGTTCTAACAGTATATAGTTCTAACAGTAGGTTCTGAACAGTATATAGTTCTAAGAGTAGGTTCTAACAGTATATAGTTCTAACAGTATATAGTTCTAACAGTAGGTTCTGAACAGTATATAGTTCTAACAGTAGGTTCTGAACAGTATATAGTTCTAAGAGTAGGTTCTAACAGTAGGTTCTAACAGTATATAGTTCTAACAGTAGGTTCTGAACAGTATATAGTTCTAACAGTAGGTTCTGAACAGTATATAGTTCTAACAGTATATAGTTCTAACAGTATATAGTTCTAACAGTAGGTTCTAACAGTATATAGTTCTAACAGTAGGTTCTGAACAGTATATAGTTCTAACAGTAGGTTCTGAACAGTATATAGTTCTAACAGTAGGTTCTGAACAGTATATAGTTCTAACAGTAGGTTCTGAACAGTATATAGTTCTAACAGTAGGTTCTGAACAGTATATAGTTCTAACAGTAGGTTCTGAACAGTATATAGTTCTAACAGTAGGTTCTGAACAGTATATAGTTCTAACAGTAGGTTCTGAACAGTATATAGTTCTAACAGTATATAGTTCTAACAGTATATAGTTCTAACAGTATATAGTTCTAACAGTATACAGTTCTAACAGTAGGTTCTAACAGTATATAGTTCTAACAGTATATAGTTCTAACAGTATATAGTTCTAACAGTATATAGTTCTAACAGTATATAGTTCTAACAGTAGGTTCTGAACAGTAGGTTCTAACAGTAGGTTCTGAACAGTATATAGTTCTAACAGTAGGTTCTAACAGTAGGTTCTGAACAGTATATAGTTCTAACAGTAGGTTCTAACAGTAGGTTCTGAACAGTATATAGTTCTAACAGTAGGTTCTGAACAGTAGGCTGGTAGAACATTCGGACACAACCAATGACACATTCTGGAGCCTTGAATGAAAAGTCTGATCGTACCTGGTTGTTTCTGCCGTGGTTTGGGCAGGTTGGTAACACAGCTGTGAGGACACATGAGTACATTGCAGGGGTGGAGAGCTCCTTCCAGAAACCTCTGTTTGGTCTCTGAGATATGGATCCCACCCAGCGGAGCCTTGGGCATTGTGTTGGCAGGGACCAGAGCTAGGCAGTACACCCCCACCTGGTGAATACTGTCTATAGCCTGTTGAAAATAGAATAGACATGCTGACAGGGACCAGAGCTAGGCAGTACCCCCCACCTGGTGAATACTGTCTATAGCCTGTTGAAAATAGAATAGACATGCTGACAGGGACCAGAGCTAGGCAGTACCCCCCACCTGGTGAATACTGTCTATAGCCTGTAGAAAATACAATAGACATGCTGACAGGGACCAGAGCTAGGCAGTACACCCCCACCTGGTGAATACTGTCTATAGCCTGTAGAAAATACAATAGACATGCTGACAGGGACCAGAGCTAGGCAGTACCCCCCACCTGGTGAATACTGTCTATAGCCTGTTGAAAATAGAATAGACATGCTGACAGGGACCAGAGCTAGGCAGTACCCCCCACCTGGTGAATACTGTCTATAGCCTGTTGAAAATACAATAGACATGCTGACAGGGACCAGAGCTAGGCGGTACCCCCCACCTGGTGAATACTGTCTATAGGCTGTAGAAAATAGAATAGACATGCTGACAGGGACCAGAGCTAGGCAGTACACCCCCACCTGGTGAATACTGTCTATAGCCTGTAGAAAATAGAATAGACATGCTGACAGGGACCAGAGCTAGGCAGTACACCCCCACCTGGTGAATACTGTCTATAGCCTGTAGAAAATACAATAGACATGCTGACAGGGACCAGAGCTAGGCAGTACACCCCCACCTGGTGAATACTGTCTATAGCCTGTAGAAAATACAATAGACATGCTGACAGGGACCTGAGCGAGGCAGTACACCCCCACCTGGTGAATACTGTCTATAGCCTGTAGAAAATACAATAGACATGCTGACAGGGACCAGAGCTAGGCAGTACCCCCCACCTGGTGAATACTGTCTATAGCCTGTTGAAAATAGAATAGACATGCTGACAGGGACCAGAGCTAGGCAGTACCCCCCACCTGGTGAATACTGTCTATAGCCTGTAGAAAATACAATAGACATGCTGACAGGGACCAGAGCTAGGCGGTACCCCCCACCTGGTGAATACTGTCTATAGCCTGTAGAAAATAGAATAGACATGCTGACAGGGACCAGAGCTAGGCAGTACACCCCCACCTGGTGAATACTTTCTATAGCCTGTAGAAAATACAATAGACATGCTGACAGGGACCAGAGCTAGGCAGTACCCCGCACATGGTGAATACTGTCTATAGGCTGTAGAAAATAGAATAGACATGCTGACAGGGACCAGAGCTAGGCGGTACCCCCCACCTGGTGAATACTGTCTATAGCCTGTAGAAAATAGAATAGACATGCTGACAGGGACCAGAGCTAGGCAGTACCCCCCACCTGGTGAATACTGTCTATAGCCTGTATACATGTACCTGAAGAGGTGTTGTATACATGATGTATATATACTGTGTTGTACATGAAGAGGTGTTGTTTACATGATGTATATATACTGTGTTGTACATGATGTATATATACTGTGTTGTACCTGATGTATTTATACTGTGTTGTACATGATGTATATATATATACTGTGTTGTACATGATGTATATATATACTGTGTTGTACCTGATGTATATATACACTGTGTTGTACATGATGTATATATATATATACTGTGTTGTACATGATGTATATATATACTGTGTTGTACATGATGTATATATATACTGTGTTGTATACATGATGTATATATACTGTGTTGTACATGATGTATATATATACTGTGTTGTACATGATGTATATATATACTGTGTTGTATACATGATGTATATATACTGTGTTGTACATGATGTATATATATACTGTGTTGTACCTGATGTATATATATACTGTGTTGTACATGATGTATATATACTGTGTTGTACATGATGTATTTATACTGTGTTGTACCTGATGTATATATATACTGTGTTGTACCTGATGTGTATATATATATACTGTGTTGTACCTGATGTATATATATACTGTGTTGTACCTGATGTATATATATACTGTGTTGTACATGATGTATATATATACTGTGTTGTACCTGATGTATATATACTGTGTTGTACCTGATGTATATATATATACTGTGTTGTACCTGATGTATATATATACTATGTTGTACCTGATGTATATATATACTGTGTTGTATACATGATGTATATATACTGTGTTGTACATGATGTATATATATACTGTGTTGTACCTGATGTATATATACTGTGTTGTACATGATGTATATATATACTGTGTTGTACATGATGTATATATACTGTGTTGTATAGGTGATGTATATATACTGTGTTGTACATGATGTATATATATACTGTGTTGTACATGATGTATATATACTGTGTTGTATAGGTGATGTATATATACTGTGTTGTACATGATGTATATATACTGTGTTGTACATGATGTATATATACTGTGTTGTATACATGATGTATATATACTGTGTTGTATAGGTGATGTATATATACTGTGTTGTATAGGTGATGTATATATACTGTGTTGTACCTGATGTATATATACTGTGTTGTATACATGATGTATATATACTGTGTTGTACCTGAAGAACGCGGCTCATCCACTGGAAGCTGCCCTCCTCTGAAGCGTCTGGTCTCTGTTCTGCCACGACTACGATACGCTCATCATGGAGAACCGAGACGGAGAACACTGCTATCCTAGAACACAACAACAACACTGCTATCCTAGAACACAACAACACTGCTATCCTAGAACACAACAACAACACTGCTATCCTAGAACACAACAACAACACTGCTATCCTAGAACACAACAACAACACTGCTATCCTAGAACACAACAACAACACTGCTATCCTAGAACACAACAACAACACTGCTATCCTAGAACACAACAACAACACTGCTATCCTAGAACACAACAACAACACTGCTATCCTAGAACACAACAACAACACTGCTATCCCAGAACACAACAACAACACTGCTATCCTAGAACACAACAACAACACTGCTATCCTAGAACACAACAACAACACTGCTATCCTAGAACACAACAACAACACTGCTATCCTAGAACACAACAACAACACTGCTATCCTAGAACACAACAACAACACTGCTATCCTAGAACACAACAACAACACTGCTATCCTAGAACACAACAACAACACTGCTATCCTAGAACACAACAACAACACTGCTATCCTAGAACACAACAACACTGCTATCCTAGAACACAACAACACTGCTATCCTAGAACACAACAACAACACTGCTATCCTAGAACACAACAACACCACTGCTATCCTAGAACACAACAACACTGCTATCCTAGAACACAACAACAACACTGCTATCCTAGAACACAACAACACTGCTATCCTAGAACACAACAACAACACTGCTATCCTAGAACACAACAACAACACTGCTATCCTAGAACACAACAACAACAACAACACTGCTATCCTACAACAACAACACTGCTATCCGAGAACACAACAACACTGCTATCCTAGAACACAACAACAACACTGCTATCCTACAACAACAACACTGCTATCCTAGAACACAACAACACTGCTATCCGAGAACACAACAACACTGCTATCCTAGAACACAACAACAACACTGCTATCCGAGAACACAACAACACTGCTATCCTAGAACACAACAACAACACTGCTATCCGAGAACACAACAACAACACTGCTATCCTAGAACACAACAACACTGCTATCCTAGAACACAACAACACTGCTATCCTAGAACACAACAACACTGCTATCCTAGAACACAACAACAACACTGCTATCCTAGAACACAACAACACTGCTATCCTAGAACACAACAACAACACTGCTATCCTAGAACACAACAACAACACTGCTATCCTAGAACACAACAACAACACTGCTATCCCAGAACACAACAACAACACTGCTATCCTAGAACACAACAACAACACTGCTATCCTAGAACACAACAACAACACTGCTATCCTAGAACACAACAACACTGCTATCCTAGAACACAACAACAACACTGCTATCCTAGAACACAACAACAACACTGCTATCCTAGAACACAACAACACTGCTATCCTAGAACACAACAACACTGCTATCCTAGAACACAACAACAACACTGCTATCCTAGAACACAACAACAACACTGCTATCCTAGAACACAACAACAACACTGCTATCCTAGAACACAACAACACTGCTATCCTAGAACACAACAACACTGCTATCCTAGAACACAACAACAACACTGCTATCCTAGAACACAACAACACTGCTATCCTAGAACACAACAACAACACTGCTATCCTAGAACACAACAACAACACTGCTATCCCAGAACACAACAACAACACTGCTATCCTAGAACACAACAACAACAACAACACTGCTATCCTACAACAACAACACTGCTATCCGAGAACACAACAACACTGCTATCCTAGAACACAACAACAACACTGCTATCCTAGAACACAACAACAACACTGCTATCCGAGAACACAACAACACTGCTATCCTAGAACACAACAACAACACTGCTATCCTAGAACACAACAACAACACTGCTATCCTAGAACACAACAACAACACTGCTATCCTAGAACACAACAACAACACTGCTATCCTACACAGAACCCCCCCTCCTCACCTCCCCCTGTAGACAAACTTCATGGGCTCCACTGCCAGCGCCGTGGCAACCACATCATCAGCGTTGTGTCTCCGCCCACACACCGTCATCAGCCCGTCCATTCTACCCACGATAAACACCAGGTTGTCCTGGAGACCACACACACAGGGTGGTTAGTCACTGCCCAACACATCTAGTCAAATAAAGTAAAAGGTGTATTTGTCACATGCTTGGTAAACAACAGGTGTCGACTAACAGTGAAATGGATGGTCAGGTCCAGCAGTATGTCAAGTAAAATAAAATGTTATTTGTCACATGCTTAGTAACCAGACTAACAGTGAAATGATTATCTATTGACATCAGCTATACCTAATTTAGCAGCTACATTTAGCAGATATCATGCTAGCAGATACACTACCGGTAAAACGTTTGGAGTCATGTAGTAACCAAAAAATCTAAATAGATTTTATATTTGAGATTCTTCAAAGTAGCCACCCTTTGCCTTGATGACGGCTTTGCACACTCTTGGCATTCTCTCAACCAGCTTCATGAGGTAGTCACCTGGAATGCATTTCAATTAACAAGTGTGCCTTGTTAAAAGTTCATTTGTGGAATTTATTTCCTTCTTAAATGCGTTTGAGCTAATCAGTTGTGTTGTGACAAGGTAGAGGTGGTATACAGAAGATTGTCTTTTACCAAATAGGGCTAAGTCCATATTATGGCAAGAACAGCTCAAATAAGCAAAGAAACGACAGTCCATCATTACTTTAAGACATGACAATCAGTTAATATGGAACATTTCAAGTGCAGTCGCAAAAACCATCTAGCGCTGATGAAACAGGCTCTCATGTGGACCGACACAGGAAAGGAAGACCCAGAGTTACCTCTGCTGCAGAGAATAAGTTCATTAGAGTTACCAGCCTCAGAAATTGCAGCCCAAATAAATGCTTCATAGAGTTCAAGTAACAGACACGTGTCAACATCAACTGTTCAGAGGAGACTCTGTGAATCAGGCCTTCATGGTCGAATTGCTGCAAAGAAACCACTATTAAAGGACACCAATAAGAAGAAGAGACTTGGCCAAGAAACACGAGCAATGGACATTAGACTAGAGGAAATGTGTCCTTCCAACCGCGGTCTTTGTGAGACGCAGTGTGGGTGAACGGATGATCTCTGCATGTGTGGTTCCCACCGTGAAGCATGGAGGAGGAGGTGTGATGGTGTGGGGGTGCTTTGCTGGTGACACGGTCTGTGATTTATTTAGAATTCAAGGCACACTTAACCAGCATGGCTACCACAGCATTCTGCAGCGATACACCATCCCATCTGGTTTGGGCTTAGTGGGACTATCACTTGTTTTTCAACAGGACAATGACCCAAAACACACCTCCAGGCTATTTGACCAAGAAGGAGAGTGATGGAGCGCTGCATCAGATGACCTGGCCTCCACAATCCCCCAACCTCAACCAAATTGAGATGGTCTGGGATGAGTCGGACCGCAGAGTGAAGGAAAAGCAGCCAACAAGTGCTCAGCATATGTTGGAACTCCTTCAAGACTGTTGGAAAAGCATTCCAGGTGAAGCTGGTTGAGAGAATGCCAAGAGTGCGCAAAGCTGTCATCAAGGCAAAGGGTGGCTATTTGAAGAATCTCAAATATAAAATATATTTTGATTTGTTTAACACTTTTTTGGTTACTATATGATTCCATATATGTTACAGTTTTGATGTCTTCACTATTATTCTACAATGTAGAAAATAGTAAAAATAAAGAAAAACTCTTGAATGAGTAGGTGTTCGAAAACTTTTGACCGGTAGTGTACATTTAGCAGACGCATTTAGCAGACATCATGCTAGCAGAAACATTTAGCAGATACATCACGCTAGCCGATACATCACGCTAGCCGATACATTTAGCAGATACATCACGCTAGCCGATACATCACGCTAGCCGATACACCACGCTAGCCGATACATCACGCTAGCAGACATCACGCTAGCAGACATCATGCTAGCAGACACATGCTAGCAGACACATCATGCTAGCAGACACATTCAGCAGACATCATGCTAGCAGAAATATTTAGCAGACGTCATGCTAGCAGACATCACGCTAGCAGATACATTTAGCAGACATCACGCTAGCAGACATCACGCTAGCAGATACATTTAGCAGACATCACGCTAGCAGATACATTTAGCAGACATCATGCTAGCAGATACGTCATGCTACATTTAGCAGATACATCACGCTAGCCGATACATCACGCTAGCCGATACATCACGCTAGCCGATACATCATGCTAGCCGATACATCACGCTAGCAGACACATCATGCTAGAAGAAACATTTAGCAGACATCACGCTAGCAGACATCACGCTAGCAGATACATTTAGCAGACATCATGCTAGCAGATACGTCATGCTACATTTAGCAGATACATCACGCTAGCCGATACATCACGCTAGCCGATACATCACGCTAGCCGATACATCACGCTAGCCGATACATCACGCTAGCCGATACATCACGCTAGCAGACACATCATGTTAGAAGAAACATTTAGCAGACATCACGCTAGCAGACATCACGCTAGCAGATACATTTAGCAGACATCATGCTAGCAGATACGTCATGCTACATTTAGCAGATACATCACGCTAGCCGATACATCACGCTAGCCGATACATCACGCTAGCCGATACATCACGCTAGCCGACATCACGCTAGCCGACATCACGCTAGCCGATACATCCCGCTAGCAGACACATCATGCTAGAAGAAACATTTAGCAGACATCACGCTAGCAGACATCACGCTAGCAGATACATTTAGCAGACATCATGCTAGCAGATACGTCATGCTACATTTAGCAGATACATCACGCTAGCCGATACATCACGCTAGCCGATACATCACGCTAGCCGATACATCACGCTAGCCGACATCACGCTAGCCGACATCACGCTAGCCGACATCACGCTAGCCGATACATCACGCTAGCAGATACATCACGCTAGCAGACACATCATGCTAGAAGAAACATTTAGCAGACATCACGCTAGCAGACATCACGCTAGCAGATACATTTAGCAGACATCATGCTAGCAGATACGTCATGCTACATTTAGCAGATACATCACGCTAGCCGATACATCACGCTAGCCGATACATCACGCTAGCCGATACATCACGCTAGCAGACACATCATGCTAGCAGACGCATTCAGCAGACATCACGCTAGCAGATACATTTAGCAGATACATCATGCTAGCAGACGAATTTAGCAGATACATCACGCTAGCAGACGCATTTAGCAGATACATCATGCTAGCAGATACATTTAGCAGATACATCATGCTAGCAGAAGCATTTAGCAGATACATCATGCTAGCAGACGCATTCAGCAGATACATCATGCTAGCAGACGCATTCAGCAGATACATCATGCTAGCAGACGCATTCAGCAGACATCACGCTAGCAGACGCATTCAGCAGACATCACGCTAGCAGACGCATTCAGCAGATACATCATGCTAGCAGACGCATTCAGCAGACATCACGCTAGCAGACGCATTCAGCAGATACATCATGCTAGCAGACGCATTTAGCAGACATCATGCTAGCAGACACATCATGCTAGCAGACACATCATGCTAGCAGACACATCATGCTAGCAGACACATCATGCTAGCAGACACATCATGCTAGCAGATACATATAGCAGACATCATGCTAACAGATACATTTAGCAGACATCATGCTAGCAGATACACTTAGCAGACATTTAGCAGACATCATTCTAACAGATACACTTAGCAGACACATTTAGTAGACATCATGCTAGCAGACACATTTAGCAGACATCGTGCTAACAGATACACTTAGCAGACATCATGCTAGCAGATACATTTAGCAGACATCGTGCTAGCAGACACACTTAGCAGACATCATGCTAACAGATACACTTAGCAGACATTTAGCAGACATCATGCTAGCAGCTGGGCATGTAAGGATCCTAGTAATAGATAACAGTGAACTCACAGGTCCTACAAAGCCCAGTAGTGACGTCCTGGTGAAGGGTCTGCCACTGATGGGACCTCCTGACGCTCTTACTGGGATGGTCTGGAACAGGCAACAGGACTATGCACACACCACTAGACACACACCACATAGCTCCTAACGCTGTTACTGGGATGGTCTAGACCAGACAACATAACTATACACACCACATAGCTCCTAACGCTGTTACTGGGATGGTCTAGACCAGACAACATAACTATACACACCACATAGCTTCTAACGCTGTTACTGGGATGGTCTAGACCAGACAACATAACTATACACACCACATAGCTCCTAACGCTGTTACTGGGATGGTCTAGACCAGACAACATAACTATACACACCACATAGCTCCTAACGCTGTTACTGGGATG
The DNA here is from genome assembly GCF_905237065.1 of Salmo salar. Lineage (NCBI taxonomy): Eukaryota > Metazoa > Chordata > Actinopteri > Salmoniformes > Salmonidae > Salmo > Salmo salar. The sequence continues at coordinate 59,177,728 of NC_059462.1, read as the reverse complement.
GTCTAGACCAGACAACATAACTATACACACCACATAGCTCCTAACGCTGTTACTGGGATGGTCTAGACCAGACAACATAACTATACACACCACATAGCTTCTAACGCTGTTACTGGGATGGTCTAGACCAGACAACATAACTATACACACCACATAGCTCCTAACGCTGTTACTGGGATGGTCTAGACCAGACAACATAACTATACACACCACATAGCTCCTAACGCTGTTACTGGGATGGTCTAGACCAGACAACATAACTATACACACCACATAGCTCCTAACGCTGTTACTGGGATGGTCTAGACCAGACAACATAACTATACACACCACATAGCTTCTAACGCTGTTACTGGGATGGTCTAGACCAGACAACATAACTATACACACCACATAGCTCCTAACGCTGTTACTGGGATGGTCTAGACCAGACAACATAACTATACACACCACATAGCTCCTAACGCTGTTACTGGGATGGTCTAGACCAGACAACATAACTATACACACCACATAGCTCCTAACGCTGTTACTGGGATGGTCTAGACCAGACAACATAACTATACACACCACATAGCTCCTAACGCTGTTACTGGGATGGTCTAGACCAGACAACATAACTATACACACCACATAGCTCCTAACGCTGTTACTGGGATGGTCTAGACCAGACAACATAACTATACACACCACATAGCTTCTAACGCTGTTACTGGGATGGTCTAGACCAGACAACATACCTATACACACCACATAGCTCCTAACACTGTTACTGGGATGGTCTAGACCAGACAACATAACTATACACACCACATAGCTCCTAACGCTGTTACTGGGATGGTCTAGACCAGACAACATAACTATACACACCACATAGCTCCTAACGCTGTTACTGGGATGGTCTAGACCAGACAACATAACTATACACACCACATAGCTCCTAACGCTGTTACTGGGATGGTCTAGACCAGACAACATAACTATACACACCACATAGCTTCTAACGCTGTTACTGGGATGGTCTAGACCAGACAACATAACTATACACACCACATAGCTCCTAACGCTGTTACTGGGATGGTCTAGACCAGACAACATAACTATACACACCACATAGCTTCTAACGCTGTTACTGGGATGGTCTAGACCAGACAACATAACTATACACACCACATAGCTTCTAACGCTGTTACTGGGATGGTCTAGACCAGACAACATGACTATACACACCACTCAGTATTCATTTATGTAGTTACTGCCTTTAATTAACCAGGAAAGTTATTGAGAACACATTCTCTTTTGCAGTAACAATGTGACACCATGATGAGTGTTAAAGTGACAGTACAAACCTGGAATGTGTTCTTGGTCATGCCCGGGAGGCCGTAGTATGCCATGCCGGTGCTCCCACCGGTGCTCCCGCCGGTGCTCCCAGAACTCACACAGATCTCCCCAACCTCGTCTGTCTGGCAGAGATAAGGAGTTCCCTCCACACGTACCACACACACCAGCGCTGTGGACACACACACACACACACACGTCATAACATCACACACACACCAGCGCTGTGGACACACACACACACACACGTCATAACATCACACACACCAGCGCTGTGGACACACACACACACACACACGTCATAACATCACACACACACCAGCGCTGTGGACACACACACACACACACACACGTCATAACATCACACACACCAGCGCTGTGGAACACACACACACACACACACACACACGTCAAAACATCACACACACACCAGCGCTGTGGACACACACACACACACACACACACACGTCATAACATCACACACACCAGCGCTGTGGACACACACACACACACACACACACACGTCATAACATCACACACACACCAGCGCTGTGGACACACACACACACACACACACACGTCATAACATCACACACACCAGCGCTGTGGACACACACACACACACACACACACGTCATAACATCACACACACACCAGCGCTGTGGACACACACACACACACACACACACACACGTCATAACATCACACACACACCAGCGCTGTGGACACACACACACACACGTCAAAACATCACACACACCAGCGCTGTGGACACACACACACACACACACACACACACACACACACGTCAAAACATCACACACACACCAGCGCTGTGGACACACACACACACACACACACACACGTCAAAACATCACACACACACCAGCGCTGTGGACACACACACACACACGTCATAACATCACACACACCAGCGCTGTGGACACACACACACACACACACACACACACACACACGTCATAACATCACACACACCAGCGCTGGGGACACACACACACACACACACACACGTCATAACATCACACACACACCAGCGCTGTGGACACACACACACACACGTCATAACATCACACACACCAGCGCTGTGGCACACACACACACACACACACGTCAAAACATCACACACACCAGCGCTGTGGACACACACACACACACACACACACACGTCATAACATCACACACACACCAGCGCTGTGGACACACACGCGTCATAACATCACACACACCAGCGCTGTGGACACACACACACACACACACGTCAAAACATCACACACACACCAGCGCTGTGGACACACACACACACACACACACGTCATAACATCACACACACACCAGTGCTGTGGACACACACACACACACACACACACGTCATAACATCACACACACACCAGTGCTTTGGACACACACACACACACACACACACACACACACACACACACACACACACACACACACACACACACACACACACACACACACACGTCATAACATCACACACACACCAGAGCGGGATATCAATAAACAAAGCATTGTAATCAGTAGGACAACGTGTTCCACCTAACCACCCTCGTTCCAGGCTAAGTTTAGGGTTTTTCCCTCGTTCCAGGCTAAGTTTAGTGTTTTTCCCTCGTTCCAGGCTAAGTTTAGTGTTTTTCCCTCGTTCCAGACTAAGTTTAGTGTTTTCCCCTCGTTCCAGGCTAAGTTTAGGGTTTTCCCCTCGTTCCAGGCTAAGTTTAGGGTTTTTCCCTCGTTCCAGGCTAAGTTGTTTAGGTGTTTCCCTCGTTCCAGGCTAAGTTGTTTAGGTGTTTCCCTCGTTCCAGGCTAAGTTTAGAGTTTTCCCCTCGTTCCAGGCTAAGTTTAGGGTTTTTCCCTCGTTCCAGGCTAAGTTTAGGGTTTTTCCCTCGTTCCAGGCTAAGTTGTTTAGGTGTTTCCCTCGTTCCAGGCTAAGTTTAGGGTTTTTCCCTCGTTCCAGGCTAAGTTTAGGGTTTTTCCCTCGTTCCAGACTAAGTTTAGTGTTTTCCCCTCGTTCCAGGCTAAGTTTAGGGTTTTCCCCTCGTTCCAGGCTAAGTTTAGGGTTTTTCCCTCGTTCCAGGCTAAGTTTAGGGTTTTCCCCTCGTTCCAGGCTAAGTTGTTTAGGTGTTTCCCTCGTTCCAGGCTAAGTTTAGGGTTTTCCCCTCGTTCCAGGCTAAGTTTAGGGTTTTTCCCTCGTTCCAGGCTGTTCATTAGGTTTTTCCCTCGTTCCAGGCTAAGTTTAGGGTTTTCCCCTCGTTCCAGGCTGTTCATTAGGTTTTTCCCTCGTTCCAGGCTAAGTTTAGGTGTTTCCCTCGTTCCAGGCTAAGTTTAGGGTTTTCCCCTCGTTCCAGGCTAAGTTGTTTAGGTGTTTCCCTCGTTCCAGGCTAAGTTTAGGGTTTTTCCCTCGTTCCAGGCTAAGTTTAGGGTTTTCCCCTCGTTCCAGGCTAAGTTTAGGGTTTTCCCCTATTTCCAGGCTAAGTTTAGGGTTTTCCCCTCGTTCCAGGCTGTTCATTAGGTTTTCCCCTCGTTCCAGGCTGTTCATTAGGTTTTTCCCTCGTTCCAGGCTAAGTTTAGGGTTTTCCCCTCGTTCCAGGCTGTTCATTAGGTTTTTCCCTCGTTCCAGGCTGTTCATTAGGTTTTCCCCTCGTTCCAGGCTAAGTTTAGGGTTTTTCCCTCGTTCCAGGCTAAGTTTAGGGTTTTTCCCTCGTTCCAGGCTAAGTTTAGGGTGTTTCCCTCGTTCCAGGCTGTTCATTAGGTGTTTCCCTCGTTCCAGGCTGTTCATTAGGTTTTCCCCTCGTTCCAGGCTGTTCATTAGGTGTTTCCCTCGTTCCAGGCGAAGTTTAGGGTTTTTCCCTCGTTCCAGGCTGTTCATTAGGTTTTTCCCTCGTTCCAGGCTGTTCATTAGGTTTTCCCCTCGTTCCAGGCTAAGTTTAGGGTATTTCCCTCGTTCCAGGCTAAGTTTAGGGTTTTTCCCTCGTTCCAGGCTGTTCATTAGGTGTTTCCCTCGTTCCAGGCGAAGTTTAGGGTTTTCCCCTCGTTCCAGGCTGTTCATTAGGTTTTTCCCTCGTTCCAGGCTGTTCATTAGGTTTTCCCCTCGTTCCAGGCTAAGTTTAGGGTTTTTCCCTCGTTCCAGGCTAAGTTTAGGGTTTTTCCCTCGTTCCAGGCTAAGTTTAGGGTTTTTCCCTCGTTCCAGGCTAAGTTTAGGGTGTTTCCCTCGTTCCAGGCTGTTCATTAGGTGTTTCCCTCGTTCCAGGCTGTTCATTAGGTTTTTCCCTCGTTCCAGGCTGTTCATTAGGTTTTTCCCTCGTTCCAGGCTGTTCATTAGGTTTTTCCCTCGTTCCAGGCTGTTCATTAGGTTTTTCCCTCGTTCCAGGCTGTTCATTAGGTGTTTCCCTCGTTCCAGGCTGTTCATTAGGTGTTTCCCTCGTTCCAGGCTAAGTTTAGGGTTTTTCCCTCGTTCCAGGCTAAGTTTAGGGTTTTTCCCTCGTTCCAGGCTAAGTTTAGGGTTTTTCCCTCGTTCCAGGCTAAGTTTAGGGTTTTTCCCTCGTTCCAGGCTGTTCATTAGGTGTTTCCCTCATTCCAGGCTGTTCATTAGGTTTTTCCCTCGTTCCAGGCTGTTCATTAGGTGTTTCCCTCGTTCCAGGCTGTTCATTAGGTGTTTCCCTCGTTCCAGGCTGTTTCATTAGGTGTTTCCCTCGTTCCAGGCTAAGTTTAGGGTTTTTCCCTCGTTCCAGGCTAAGTTTAGGGTTTTTCCCTCGTTCCAGGCTAAGTTTAGGGTTTTTCCCTCGTTCCAGGCTGTTCATTAGGTATTTCCCTCGTTCCAGGCTGTTCATTAGGTGTTCCCCTCGTTCCAGGCTAAGTTTAGGGTTTTTCCCTCGTTCCAGGCTAAGTTTAGGGTTTTTCCCTCGTTCCAGGCTGTTCATTAGGTGTTTCCCTCGTTCCAGGCTGTTCATTAGGTTTTCCCCTCGTTCCAGGCTGTTCATTAGGTTTTCCCCTCGTTCCAGGCTAAGTTTAGGGTTTTTCCCTCGTTCCAGGCTAAGTTTAGGGTTTTTCCCTCGTTCCAGGCTAAGTTTAGGGTTTTTCCCTCGTTCCAGGCTGTTCATTAGGTGTTTCCCTCATTCCAGGCTGTTCATTAGGTTTTTCCCTCGTTCCAGGCTGTTCATTAGGTGTTTCCCTCGTTCCAGGCTGTTCATTAGGTGTTTCCCTCGTTCCAGGCTGTTCATTAGGTGTTTCCCTCGTTCCAGGCTAAGTTTAGGGTTTTTCCCTCGTTCCAGGCTAAGTTTAGGGTTTTTCCCTCGTTCCAGGCTAAGTTTAGGGTTTTTCCCTCGTTCCAGGCTGTTCATTAGGTTTTTCCCTCGTTCCAGGCTGTTCATTAGGTGTTCCCCTCGTTCCAGGCTAAGTTTAGGGTTTTTCCCTCGTTCCAGGCTAAGTTTAGGGTTTTTCCCTCGTTCCAGGCTGTTCATTAGGTGTTTCCCTCGTTCCAGGCTGTTCATTAGGTTTTCCCCTCGTTCCAGGCTGTTCATTAGGTTTTCCCCTCGTTCCAGGCTGTTCATTAGGTTTTCCCCTCGTTCCAGGCTAAGTTTAGGGTTTTTCCCTCGTTCCAGGCTAAGTTTAGGGTTTTTCCCTCGTTCCAGGCTGTTCATTAGGTTTTTCCCTCGTTCCAGGCTGTTCATTAGGTGTTCCCCTCGTTCCAGGCTAAGTTTAGGGTTTTTCCCTCGTTCCAGGCTAAGTTTAGGGTTTTCCCCTCGTTCCAGGCTGTTCATTAGGTGTTTCCCTCGTTCCAGGCTGTTCATTAGGTTTTTCCCTCGTTCCAGGCTGTTCATTAGGTTTTCCCCTCGTTCCAGGCTGTTCATTAGGTTTTTCCCTCGTTCCAGGCTAAGTTTAGGGTTTTTCCCTCGTTCCAGGCTGTTCATTAGGTTTTTCCCCCGTTCCAGGCTGTTCATTAGGTTTTCCCCTCGTTCCAGGCTAAGTTTAGGGTTTTTCCCTCGTTCCAGGCTAAGTTTAGGGTTTTTCCCTCGTTCCAGGCTAAGTTTAGGGTTTTTCCCTCGTTCCAGGCTAAGTTTAGGGTTTTTCCCTCGTTCCAGGTTGTTCATTAGGTGTTTCCCTCGTTCCAGGCTGTTCATTAGGTGTTTCCCTCGTTCCAGGCTGTTCATTAGGTTTTTCCCTCGTTCCAGGCTAAGTTTAGGGTTTTTCCCTCGTTCCAGGCTGTTCATTAGGTGTTTCCCTCGTTCCAGGCTGTTCCTTAGGTGTTTCCCTCGTTCCAGGCTGTTCATTAGGTGTTCCCCTCGTTCCAGGCTAAGTTGTTTAGGTGTTCCCCTCGTTCCAGGCTAAGTTGTTTAGGTGTTCCCCTCGTTCCAGGCTAAGTTGTTTAGGTGTTTCCCTCGTTCCAGGCTAAGTTGTTTAGGTGTTTCCCTCGTTCCAGGCTAAGTTTAGGGTTTTCCCCTCGTTCCAGGCTAGGTTTAGGGTGTTCCCCTCGTTCCAGGCTAAGTTGTTTAGGTGTTCCCCTCGTTCCAGGCTAAGTTGTTTAGGTGTTTCCCTCGTTCCAGGCTAAGTTGTTTAGGTGTTTCCCTCGTTCCAGGCTAAGTTGTTTAGGTGTTTCCCTCGTTCCAGGCTAAGTTGTTTAGGTGTTCCCCTCGTTCCAGGCTAAGTTGTTTAGGTTTTCCCCTCGTTCCAGGCTAAGTTTAGGGTTTTTCCCTCGTTCCAGGCTAAGTTTAGTGTTTTTCCCTCGTTCCAGGCTAAGTTTAGGTGTTTCCCTCGTTCCAGGCTAAGTTTAGGGTTTTCCCCTCGTTCCAGGCTAAGTTTAGGGTTTTCCCCTCGTTCCAGGCTAAGTTTAGGGTTTTCCCCTCGTTCCAGGCTAAGTTTAGGGTTTTCCCCTCGTTCCAGGCTAAGTTTAGGGTTTTCCCCTCGTTCCAGGCTGTTCATTAGGTTTTCCCCTCGTTCCAGGCTGTTCATTAGGTTTTTCCCTCGTTCCAGGCTAAGTTTAGGGTTTTCCCCTCGTTCCAGGCTGTTCATTAGGTTTTTCCCTCGTTCCAGGCTGTTCATTAGGTTTTCCCCTCGTTCCAGGCTAAGTTTAGGGTTTTTCCCTCGTTCCAGGCTAAGTTTAGGGTTTTTCCCTCGTTCCAGGCTAAGTTTAGGGTGTTTCCCTCGTTCCAGGCTGTTCATTAGGTGTTTCCCTCGTTCCAGGCTGTTCATTAGGTTTTCCCCTCGTTCCAGGCTGTTCATTAGGTGTTTCCCTCGTTCCAGGCGAAGTTTAGGGTTTTTCCCTCGTTCCAGGCTGTTCATTAGGTTTTTCCCTCGTTCCAGGCTGTTCATTAGGTTTTCCCCTCGTTCCAGGCTAAGTTTAGGGTTTTTCCCTCGTTCCAGGCTAAGTTTAGGGTTTTTCCCTCGTTCCAGGCTGTTCATTAGGTGTTTCCCTCGTTCCAGGCGAAGTTTAGGGTTTTCCCCTCGTTCCAGGCTGTTCATTAGGTTTTTCCCTCGTTCCAGGCTGTTCATTAGGTTTTCCCCTCGTTCCAGGCTAAGTTTAGGGTTTTTCCCTCGTTCCAGGCTAAGTTTAGGGTTTTTCCCTCGTTCCAGGCTAAGTTTAGGGTTTTTCCCTCGTTCCAGGCTAAGTTTAGGGTGTTTCCCTCGTTCCAGGCTGTTCATTAGGTGTTTCCCTCGTTCCAGGCTGTTCATTAGGTTTTTCCCTCGTTCCAGGCTGTTCATTAGGTTTTTCCCTCGTTCCAGGCTGTTCATTAGGTTTTTCCCTCGTTCCAGGCTGTTCATTAGGTTTTTCCCTCGTTCCAGGCTGTTCATTAGGTGTTTCCCTCGTTCCAGGCTGTTCATTAGGTGTTTCCCTCGTTCCAGGCTAAGTTTAGGGTTTTTCCCTCGTTCCAGGCTAAGTTTAGGGTTTTTCCCTCGTTCCAGGCTAAGTTTAGGGTTTTTCCCTCGTTCCAGGCTAAGTTTAGGGTTTTTCCCTCGTTCCAGGCTGTTCATTAGGTGTTTCCCTCATTCCAGGCTGTTCATTAGGTTTTTCCCTCGTTCCAGGCTGTTCATTAGGTGTTTCCCTCGTTCCAGGCTGTTCATTAGGTGTTTCCCTCGTTCCAGGCTGTTCATTAGGTGTTTCCCTCGTTCCAGGCTAAGTTTAGGGTTTTTCCCTCGTTCCAGGCTGTTCATTAGGTATTTCCCTCGTTCCAGGCTGTTCATTAGGTGTTCCCCTCGTTCCAGGCTAAGTTTAGGGTTTTTCCCTCGTTCCAGGCTAAGTTTAGGGTTTTTCCCTCGTTCCAGGCTGTTCATTAGGTATTTCCCTCGTTCCAGGCTGTTCATTAGGTGTTCCCCTCGTTCCAGGCTAAGTTTAGGGTTTTTCCCTCGTTCCAGGCTAAGTTTAGGGTTTTTCCCTCGTTCCAGGCTGTTCATTAGGTGTTTCCCTCGTTCCAGGCTGTTCATTAGGTTTTCCCCTCGTTCCAGGCTGTTCATTAGGTTTTCCCCTCGTTCCAGGCTAAGTTTAGGGTTTTTCCCTCGTTCCAGGCTAAGTTTAGGGTTTTTCCCTCGTTCCAGGCTAAGTTTAGGGTTTTTCCCTCGTTCCAGGCTGTTCATTAGGTGTTTCCCTCATTCCAGGCTGTTCATTAGGTTTTTCCCTCGTTCCAGGCTGTTCATTAGGTGTTTCCCTCGTTCCAGGCTGTTCATTAGGTGTTTCCCTCGTTCCAGGCTGTTCATTAGGTGTTTCCCTCGTTCCAGGCTAAGTTTAGGGTTTTTCCCTCGTTCCAGGCTAAGTTTAGGGTTTTTCCCTCGTTCCAGGCTAAGTTTAGGTTTTTCCCTCGTTCCAGGCTGTTCATTAGGTTTTTCCCTCGTTCCAGGCTGTTCATTAGGTGTTCCCCTCGTTCCAGGCTAAGTTTAGGGTTTTTCCCTCGTTCCAGGCTAAGTTTAGGGTTTTTCCCTCGTTCCAGGCTGTTCATTAGGTGTTTCCCTCGTTCCAGGCTGTTCATTAGGTTTTCCCCTCGTTCCAGGCTGTTCATTAGGTTTTCCCCTCGTTCCAGGCTAAGTTTAGGGTTTTTCCCTCGTTCCAGGCTAAGTTTAGGGTTTTTCCCTCGTTCCAGGCTGTTCATTAGGTTTTTCCCTCGTTCCAGGCTGTTCATTAGGTGTTCCCCTCGTTCCAGGCTAAGTTTAGGGTTTTTCCCTCGTTCCAGGCTAAGTTTAGGGTTTTCCCCTCGTTCCAGGCTGTTCATTAGGTGTTTCCCTCGTTCCAGGCTGTTCATTAGGTTTTTCCCTCGTTCCAGGCTGTTCATTAGGTTTTCCCCTCGTTCCAGGCTGTTCATTAGGTTTTTCCCTCGTTCCAGGCTAAGTTTAGGGTTTTTCCCTCGTTCCAGGCTGTTCATTAGGTTTTTCCCCCGTTCCAGGCTGTTCATTAGGTTTTCCCCTCGTTCCAGGCTAAGTTTAGGGTTTTTCCCTCGTTCCAGGCTAAGTTTAGGGTTTTCCCTCGTTCCAGGCTAAGTTTAGGGTTTTCCCTCGTTCCAGGCTAAGTTTAGGGTTTTTCCCTCGTTCCAGGCTGTTCATTAGGTGTTTCCCTCGTTCCAGGCTGTTCATTAGGTGTTTCCCTCGTTCCAGGCTGTTCATTAGGTTTTTCCCTCGTTCCAGGCTAAGTTTAGGGTTTTTCCCTCGTTCCAGGCTGTTCATTAGGTGTTTCCCTCGTTCCAGGCTGTTCCTTAGGTGTTTCCCTCGTTCCAGGCTGTTCATTAGGTGTTCCCCTCGTTCCAGGCTAAGTTGTTTAGGTGTTCCCCTCGTTCCAGGCTAAGTTGTTTAGGTGTTTCCCTCGTTCCAGGCTAAGTTGTTTAGGTGTTTCCCTCGTTCCAGGCTAAGTTTAGGGTTTTTCCCTCGTTCCAGGCTAAGTTTAGTGTTTTTCCCTCGTTCCAGGCTAAGTTTAGGTGTTTCCCTCGTTCCAGGCTAAGTTTAGGGTTTTCCCCTCGTTCCAGGCTAAGTTTAGGGTTTTCCCCTCGTTCCAGGCTAAGTTTAGGGTTTTTCCCTCGTTCCAGGCTAAGTTGTTTAGGTGTTTCCCTCGTTCCAGGCTAAGTTTAGGGTTATTCCCTCGTTCCAGGCTAAGTTGTTTAGGTTTTTCCCTCGTTCCAGGCTAAGTCGAGGGTTTTTCCCTCGTTCCAGGCTAAGTTGTTTAGGTGTTTCCCTCGTTCCAGGCTAAGTTTAGGGTTATTCCCTCGTTCCAGGCTAAGTTGTTTAGGTGTTCCCCTCGTTCCAGGCTAAGTTGTTTAGGTGTTTCCCTCGTTCCAGGCTAAGTTGTTTAGGTTTTTCCCTCGTTCCAGGCTAAGTTTAGGGTTATTTCCTCGTTCCAGGCTAAGTTGTTTAGGTGTTTCCCTCGTTCCAGGCTAAGTCGAGGGTTTGTGTTGTACTTTCACCCTTTTTTCTCCCCAACTTCGTGATATCCAATTGGTAGTTACAGTCTCGTCCAATCGCTGCAACTCCCCTACAGATGCTGAAGCTGTTGTTTAGATTTTTCCGTTGTTACAGGCTGTTTTTTTTTTTTTTTTTGTCTTTTGTTAATTCGTTCCAGTCATTGGCAGCAGAGAACTGGAAGGAAAGGCAGTCAAAGGAAGTGTTGGCTTTGGGGATGACCAGTGAGATATACCTGCTGGAGCGTGTGCTACGTGTGGGTGTTGCAATGGTGACCAGTGAGCTGAGATAAGGCGGAGCTTTACCTAGCAAAGACTTATAGATGACCTGGAGCCAGTGGGTTTGGCGACGAGTATGAAGCGAGGGCCAGCCAACGAGAGCGTACAGGTCACAGTGGTGGGTAGTATATGGGGCTTTGGTGACAAAACGGATGGCACTGTGATAGACTGCATCCAATTTGCTGAGTAGAATGTTGGAGGCTATTTTGTAAATTACATCGCCGAAGTCAAGGATCGGTAGGATGGTCAGTTTTACGAGGGTATGTTTGGCAGCTTGAGTGAAGCACTTTTGAAAGCCGATTCTAGATTTAATTTTGGATTGGAGATGCTAAATGTGAGTCTGGAAAGAGAGTTTACAGTCTAACCAGACACCTAGGTATTTATAGTTGTTTCAGATTTTGCAGCTCTTTCAGAACATCAGCTGTCTGGATTTGGGTGAAGAAGGGGGGGGGGGGGGCTTTGGGCAAGTTGCTGCAGTGGGTGGTGAGATGTTGGCCGGGGTAGGGGTGCCAGGTGTCAAGCATGGCCAGCCGTAGAAAAATGCTTATTGAAATTATCGATTAATCGGTGGTGACAGTGTTTCCTATCCTCAGTGCAGTGGACAGCTGGTAGGAGGTGCTCTTATTCTCCATGGACTTTACAGTGTCCCAAAACTTTTTGGAATTAGTGCTACAGGAAGAACATTTCTGTTTGAAAAAGCTAGCCTTAGCTTTCCTAACTGCCTGTGTATTTTGGTTCCTGACTTCCCTGAAAAGTTGCATATCGCGGGGGTTATTCGATGCTAATGCAGAACGCCACAGGATGTTCTTGTGCTGGTCAAGGGCAGTCAAGTCTGGGGTGAATCAAGGGCTATATCTGTTCTTGGTTCTACATTTTTTGAATGGGACATGCTTATTTAAGATGGAGAGGAAAGCACTTTTGAAGAGCAACCAGGCATCCTCTACTGACGGGATGAGGTCAATATCCTTCCAGGATATCCAGGCCAGGTCGATTAGAAAGGCCTGCTCGCTGAAGTGTTTTAGTGAGTGATTGACAGTGATGAGGGCTGGTCGTTTGACCGCAGACCCGTTACGCACGCAGGCAATGAGGCAGTGGTCGCTGAGATCCTGGTTGAAGACAGGAGAGGTGTATTTAGAGGGCAAGTTGGTCAGGATGATATCTATGAGGGTGTCCATGTTTACGGATTTAGGGTTGTACCTGGTAGGTTCCTTGATAATTTGTGTGAGATTGAGGGCATCTAGCTTAGATTGTAGGATGGCCGGGGTGTTAAGCATGTCCCAGTTTAGGTCACCTAGTAGCACGAGCTCTGAAGATAGATGGGGGCGATTAATTCACATATGGTGTCCAGGGCACAGCTGGGGTCTATAACAGGCGGCAACAGTGAGAGACTTGTTTCTGGAAAGGTGGATTTTTAAAAGTAGAAGCTCGATTTGACAGAACTCTGCAGGCTAACTCCGCCCCCTTTGGCAGTTCTATCTTGTCGGAAAATGTTATAGTTAGGGATGGAAATGTCATAATTTTTGGTTGCCTTTCTAAGCCAGGATTCAGACACGGCTAGGACATCTGGGTTGGCGGAGTGTGCTAAAGCAGTGAATAAAACAAACTTAGGGAGGAGGCTTCTAATGTTAACATGCATGAAACCAAGGCTTTTACGGTTACAGAAGTCAACAAATGAGAGCGCCTGGGGAGTAGGAGTGGAGCAAGGCATTGCAGGGCCTGGACTAACCTCTACATCACCAGAGGAACAGAGGAGAAGTAGGATAAGGGTACGGCTAAATACTATAAGAACTGGTCTTCTAGTGCGTTCGGAACAGAGAGTAAAAGGAGCAGATTTCTGGGCGCGGTAGAATAGATTCAATGCATAATGCTGTTACAGGCTGTTCTTTAGGTTTCCCCCCTGTTACAGGCTGTTCTTTAGGTTTTCCCCCCGTTACAGGCTGTTCTTTAGGTTTTCCCCCCGTTACAGGCTGTTCTTTAGGTTTCCCCCCTGTTACAGGCTGTTCTTTAGGTTACCCCCTGTTACAGGCTGTTCTTTAGGTTTTCCCCCTGTTACAGGCTGTTCTTTAGGTTTCCCCCCTGTTACAGGCTGTTCTTTAGGTTTCCCCTGTTACAGGCTGTTCTTTAGGTTTTCCCCCGGTTACGGGCTGTTCTTTAGGTTTCCCCCCTGTTACGGGCTGTTCTTTAGGTTTTCCCCTGTTACAGGCTGTTCTTTAATAAAAGTAAGCAACTTATCTGGCTTTACCTGCTGAACGGGCTGAACTGTAGAATGAGCTGTAGAATGTGTACTAGCTGGATGTACCGCCTGGTATGAGCTGTAGAATGTGTACTAGCTGGACGTACCGCCTGGTATGAGCTGTAGAATGTGTACTAGCTGGATGTACCGCCTGGTATGAGCTGTAGAATGTGTACTAGCTGGACGTACCGCCTGGTATGAGCTGTGGAATGTGTACTAGCTGGACTTACCGCCTGGTATGAGCTGTAGAATGTGTACTAGCTGGACGTACAGCCTGGTATGAGCTGTAGAATGTGTACTAGCTGGACGTACCGCCTGGTATGAGCTGTAGAATGTGTACTAGCTGGACGTACCGCCTGGTATGAGCTGTGGAATGTGTACTAGCTGGACGTACCGCCTGGTATGAGCTGTAGAATGTGTACTAGCTGGACGTACCGCCTGGTATGAGCTGTAGAATGTGTACTAGCTGGACGTACCGCCTGGCATGACCTGGCCCACGTCCTGCACTGTGAGGACAGAGAGCTTCTCCTCGGTGTCAACCCGGATCACACTGTGGCTCAGACCACTCATGGACAGAACCGCCTTCCCTGGTGGAGCGACGCCCGACTCCGGAGGTCTGAGGAACCAACATTTATATACAGTATGGTTATATAGGTAAACTAACAGAACTTCCCTGGTGGAGGGACAACTGACTCTGGAGGGGAAACAGACACAGATAGTGCCTTCAGAAAGTATTCATACACCTTGACTTACTGCACATTTTGTTGTGTTACAACCTGAATTCAAAATGGATTAAATTGTTTGTTTTTCTCACCCATCTACACAAAATACCCTAGAATGACAAAGTGAAAACATGTTTTTCTGAATTTTTTGCAAATTTATTGAAAATTAATAACAGAAATATCTCACAGTATTTACATTTATATACAGGGATTAGGGCACGACAAAACCTATTCCCCATCAAAAGACTGAAAGGATTTGGCATGGGTCCTCAGATCCTCAAAAGGTTCTACAGCTGCACCCTCGAGAGCATCCTGACTGGTTGCATCACTGCCTGGTACGGCAACTGCTCGGCCTCCGACCGCAATGCACTACAGAGGGTAGTGCGTACAGCCCAGTACATCATCGGGGCCAAGCTTCCTGCCATCCAGGACCTCTATACCAGGCGGTGTCAGAGGAAGGCCCTATAAAATTGTCAAAGACTCCAGCCACCTCAGTCATAGACTGTTCTCTCTGCTACCACACGGCAAGCGGTACCAGAGCACCAAGTCTAGGTCCAAGAGGCTCCTAAATTGCTTCTACCCCCCCAAGCCATAAGACTCCTGAACATATAATCAAACGGCTACCCAGACTATTTGATTGCCACCCCCCCCTTCCACACTGCTGCTACGCTCTGTTATTATCTATGCATAGTCACTTTAATAACTCTACTTATATGTACATATTAACTCAATTACCTCAACACCGTTGCCCCTCCACATTGACACTGTACCGTAATACTCTGCATATAGCCTCCACATTGACTCTGTACCGATACCCCCTGTATATAGCCTCCACATTGACTCTGTACCGGTACCCCCTGTATATAGCCTCCACATTGACTCTGTACCGTAATACCCTGTATATAGCCTCCACATTGACTCTGTACCGATACCCCCAGTATATAGCCTCCACATTGACTCTGTACCGGTACTCCCCTGTATATAGCCTCCACATTGACTCTGTACCGGTACCCCCTGTATATAGCCTCCACATTGACTCTGTACCGGTACCCCCTGTATATAGCCTCCACATTGACTCTGTACCGGTACCCCCTGTATATAGCCTCCACATTGACTCAGTACCGGTACCCCCTGTATATAGCCTCCACATTGACTCTGTACCGGTACCCCCTGTATATAGCCTCCACATTGACTCAGTACCGGTACCCCCTGTATATAGCCTCCACATTGACTCTGTACCGGTACCCCCCGTATATAGCCTCCACATTGACTATATACCGGTACCCCCTGTATATAGCCTCCACATTGACTCTGTACCGGTACCCCCTGTATATAGCCTCCACATTGACTCTGTACCGGTACCCCCTGTATATAGCCTCCACATTGACTCTGTACCGTAATACCCTGTATATAGCCTCCACATTGACTCTGTACCGTAACACCCTGTATATAGCCTCCACATTGACTCTGTACCGGTACCCCCTGTATATAGCCTCCACATTGACTCTGTACCGGTACCCCCTGTATATAGCCTCCACATTGACTCTGTACCGTAATACTCTGCATATAGCCTCCACATTGACTCTGTACCGATACCCCCTGTATATAGCCTCCACATTGACTCTGTACCGGTACCCCCTGTATATAGCCTCCACATTGACTCTGTACCGTAATACCCTGTATATAGCCTCCACATTGACTCTGTACCGATACCCCCAGTATATAGCCTCCACATTGACTCTGTACCGGTACTCCCCTGTATATAGCCTCCACATTGACTCTGTACCGGTACCCCCTGTATATAGCCTCCACATTGACTCTGTACCGGTACCCCCTGTATATAGCCTCCACATTGACTCTGTACCGGTACCCCCTGTATATAGCCTCCACATTGACTCAGTACCGGTACCCCCTGTATATAGCCTCCACATTGACTCTGTACCGGTACCCCCTGTATATAGCCTCCACATTGACTCAGTACCGGTACCCCCTGTATATAGCCTCCACATTGACTCTGTACCGGTACCCCCCGTATATAGCCTCCACATTGACTATATACCGGTACCCCCTGTATATAGCCTCCACATTGACTCTGTACCGGTACCCCCTGTATATAGCCTCCACATTGACTCTGTACCGGTACCCCCTGTATATAGCCTCCACATTGACTCTGTACCGTAATACCCTGTATATAGCCTCCACATTGACTCTGTACCGTAACACCCTGTATATAGCCTCCACATTGACTCTGTACCGGTACCCCCTGTATATAGCCTCCACATTGACTCTGTACCGGTACCCCCTGTATATAGCCTCCACATTGACTCTGTACCGGTACCCCCTGTATATAGCCTCCACATTGACTCTGTACCGTAATACCCTGTATATAGCCTCCACATTGACTCTGTACCGGTACCCCCTGTATATAGCCTCCACATTGACTCTGTACCGGTACCCCCTGTATATAGCCTCCACATTGACTCTGTTCCGGTACCCCTGTATATAGCCTCCACATTGACTCTGTACCGGTACCCCCTGTATATAGCCTCCACATTGACTCTGTACCGGTACCCCCTGTATATAGCCTCCACATTGACTCTGTACCGGTACCCCCTGTATATAGCCTCCACATTGACTCTGTACCGGTACCCCCTGTATATAGTCTCCACATTAACTCTGTACCGGTACCCCCTGTATATAGCCTCCACATTGACTCTGTACCGGTACCCCCTGTATATAGCCTCCACATTGACTCTGTACCGTAATACCCTGTATATAGCCTCCACATTGACTCTGTACCGGTACCCCCTGTATATAGCCTCCACATTGACTCTGTACCGTAATACCCTGTATATAGCCTCCACATTGACTCTGTACCGGTACCCCCTGTATATAGCCTCCACATTGACTCTGTACCGGTACCCCCTGTATATAGCCTCCACATTGACTCTGTACCGTAATACCCTGTATATAGCCTCCACATTGACTCTGTACCGGTACCCCCTGTATATAGCCTCCACATTGACTCTGTACCGGTACCCCCTGTATATAGCCTCCACATTGACTCTGTACCGGTACCCCCTGTATATAGTCTCCACATTGACTCTGTACCGGTACCCCCTGTATATAGCCTCCACATTGACTCTGTACCGGTACCCCCTGTATATAGCCTCCACATTGACTCTGTACCGGTACCCCCTGTATATAGCCTCCACATTGACTCTGTACCGTAATACCCTGTATATAGCCTCCACATTGACTCTGTACCGGTACCCCCTGTATATAGCCTCCACATTGACTCTGTACCGGTACCCCTGTATATAGCCTCCACATTGACTCTGTACCGTAATACCCTGTATATAGCCTCCACATTGACTCTGTACCGTAATACCCTGTATAGAGCCTCCATATTGACTCTGTACCGTAATACCCTGTATATAGCCTCCACATTGACTCTGTACCGGTACCCCCTGTATATAGCCTCCACATTGACTCTGTACCGTAATACCCTGTATATAGCCTCCACATTGACTCTGTACCGTAATACCCTGTATATAGCCTCCACATTGACTCTGTACCGTAATACCCTGTATATAGCCTCCACATTGACTCTGTACCGTAATACCCTGTATATAGCCTCCACATTGACTCTGTACCGTAATACCCTGTATATAGCCTCCACATTGACTCTGTACCGTAATACCCTGTATATAGCCTCCACATTGACTCTGTACCGTAACACCCTGTATATAGCCTCCACATTGACTCTGTACCGGTACCCCCTGTATATAGCCTCCACATTGACTCTGTACCGGTACCCCCTGTATATAGCCTCCACATTGACTCTGTACCGGTACCCCCTGTATATAGCCTCCACATTGACTCTGTACCGTAATACCCTGTATATAGCCTCCACATTGACTCTGTACCGGTACCCCCTGTATATAGCCTCCACATTGACTCTGTACCGGTACCCCCTGTATATAGCCTCCACATTGACTCTGTTCCGGTACCCCTGTATATAGCCTCCACATTGACTCTGTACCGGTACCCCCTGTATATAGCCTCCACATTGACTCTGTACCGGTACCCCCTGTATATAGCCTCCACATTGACTCTGTACCGGTACCCCCTGTATATAGCCTCCACATTGACTCTGTACCGGTACCCCCTGTATATAGTCTCCACATTAACTCTGTACCGGTACCCCCCTGTATATAGCCTCCACATTGACTCTGTACCGGTACCCCTGTATATAGCCTCCACATTGACTCTGTACCGTAATACCCTGTATATAGCCTCCACATTGACTCTGTACCGGTACCCCCTGTATATAGCCTCCACATTGACTCTGTACCGTAATACCCTGTATATAGCCTCCACATTGACTCTGTACCGGTACCCCCTGTATATAGCCTCCACATTGACTCTGTACCGGTACCCCCTGTATATAGCCTCCACATTGACTCTGTACCGTAATACCCTGTATATAGCCTCCACATTGACTCTGTACCGGTACCCCCTGTATATAGCCTCCACATTGACTCTGTACCGGTACCCCCTGTATATAGCCTCCACATTGACTCTGTACCGGTACCCCCTGTATATAGTCTCCACATTGACTCTGTACCGGTACCCCCTGTATATAGCCTCCACATTGACTCTGTACCGGTACCCCCTGTATATAGCCTCCACATTGACTCTGTACCGGTACCCCCTGTATATAGCCTCCACATTGACTCTGTACCGTAATACCCTGTATATAGCCTCCACATTGACTCTGTACCGGTACCCCCTGTATATAGCCTCCACATTGACTCTGTACCGGTACCCCTGTATATAGCCTCCACATTGACTCTGTACCGTAATACCCTGTATATAGCCTCCACATTGACTCTGTACCGTAATACCCTGTATAGAGCCTCCATATTGACTCTGTACCGTAATACCCTGTATATAGCCTCCACATTGACTCTGTACCGGTACCCCCTGTATATAGCCTCCACATTGACTCTGTACCGTAATACCCTGTATATAGCCTCCACATTGACTCTGTACCGTAATACCCTGTATATAGCCTCCACATTGACTCTGTACCGTAATACCCTGTATATAGCCTCCACATTGACTCTGTACCGTAATACCCTGTATATAGCCTCCACATTGACTCTGTACCGTAATACCCTGTATATAGCCTCCACATTGACTCTGTACCGTAATACCCTGTATATAGCCTCCACATTGACTCTGTACCGTAATACCCTGTATATAGCCTCCACATTGACTCTGTACCGTAATACCCTGTATATAGCCCCGCTACTGTTATTTCCTGCTGCTCTTTAATCATGTTATTCTTATCTCTTACTTTTTTTTGTTGGTATTTCAATACAACTGCATTATTGGTTAAGGGCTTGTAAGTAGCAATTCACTGTAAGGTCTACACCTGTTGTATTCGGCGCATTAAACAAATCAAATTTGATTTGATTTAAACCCTGAGTGAATACTTTGAAGAAGCACCTTTAACAGTGATTATAGCTGTGAGTCTTTCTAGGGAGGTCTCTAAGAGCTTTCCACACCTGGATTTGGCAACATTTTCCTATTATTCTTTTCAAATTTTTCAAGCTCTTTCAAATTGGTTGTTGATCATTGCTAACCAACCATTTTCTGGTCTCGCCATAGATTTTCAAGTAGATTTAAGTCAAAACTGTAACTCGGCCACTCAGGAACATTCACTGTCTTCTTGGTAAGCAACCCCAGTGTATATTTGGCCTTGTGTTTTAGATTATTGTCCTGCTGAAAGGGGAACCCATGTCCCAGTGTCTGTTGGAAAACAGAAAACCAGGTTTTCCTCTTGGATTTTGCCTGTGCTTAGCTCCTGTCATGACTCTCCTGTGAGGATCCAAAAGGATCCAGTGGATCAGCTCTCTCTCTCTCTCCCGCAGAGGGGAAGAGGGATGGATGTGGGGGTTTTACAACACCTCACTCGATCGTAAACCATTGGCGGCAGACGATTCCTTTTGGTGCCTAGTTTGGGTGATCGGAATGTCTGTATGAAGAGTTTACCGCCCAAAACCACAACATCAAACAATGGTCACCTGCAGGAGGAGAAATATATATACTATACCTAGAAATATATATTCAATACCTAGAAATATATAGACAATACCTAGAAATATATAGACAATACCTAGCCTGGTCCCAGACCTATAACATCACTAACAGAACCATCCCTAACCATACTATATACTATAACAATATGCTAACTACAGACCTGTTCACCTGCAGGAGGAGAAATATATATACTATACCTAGAAATATATATACAATACCTAGAAATATATAGACAATACCTAGAAATATATAGACAATACCTAGAAATATATATTCAATACCTAGAAATATATATACAATACCTAGAAATATATAGACAATACCTAGAAATATATAGACAATACCTAGAAATATATATTCAATACCTAGAAATATATATTCAATACCTAGCCTGGTCCC
This sequence comes from Salmo salar, assembly GCF_905237065.1. Taxonomy (NCBI): domain Eukaryota; kingdom Metazoa; phylum Chordata; class Actinopteri; order Salmoniformes; family Salmonidae; genus Salmo; species Salmo salar. The sequence goes on along the minus strand of NC_059462.1, from coordinate 59,157,239 downwards.
AGACCTATAACATCACTAACAGAACCATCCCTAACCATACTATAAACACTGCTCAAAAAAATAAAGGGAACACTTAAACAACACAATGTAACTCCAAGTCAATCACACTTCTGTGAAATCAAACTGTCCACTTAGGAAGCAACACTGATTGACAATACATTTCACATGCTGTTGTGCAAATGGAATAGACAACAGGTGGAAATTATAGGCAATTAGCAAGACACCCCCAATAAAGGAGTGGTTCTGCAGGTGGGGACCACAGACCACTTCTCAGTTCCTATGCTTCCTGGCTGATGTTTTGGTCACTTTTGAATGCTGGCGGTGCTTTCACTCTAGTGGTAGCATGAGACGGAGTCTACAAACCACACAAGTGGCTCAGGTAGTGCAGCTCATCCAGGATGGCACATCAATGCGAGCTGTGGCAAGGTTTGCTGTGTCTGTCAGCGTAGTGTCCAGAGCATGGAGGCGCTACCAGGAGACAGGCCAGTACATCAGGAGACGTGGAGGAGGCCGTAGGAGGGCAACAACCCAGCAGCAGGACCGCTACCTCCGCCTTTGTGCAAGGAGGAGCAGGAGAATCACTACCAGAGCCCTGGAAAATGACCTCCAGCAGGCCATAAATGTGCATGTGTCTGCTCAAACGGTTAGAAACAGACTCCATGAGGGTGGTATGAGGGCCCGACGTCCACAGGTGGGGGTTGTGCTTACAGCCCAACACCGTGCAGGACGTTTGGCATTTGCCAGAGAACACCAAGATTGGCAAATTCGCCACTGTGCTCTTCCCAGATGAAAGCAGGTTCACACTGAGCACGTGACAGACGTGACAGAGTCTGGAGATGCCGTGGAGAACCTTCTGCTGCCTGCAACATCCTCCAGCATGACCGGTTTGGCAGTGGGTTAGTCATGGTGTGGGGTGGCATTTCTTTGGGGGGGCCGCACAGCCCTCCATGTGCTCGCCAGAGGTAGCCTGACTGCCATTAGGTACCGAGATGAGATCCTCAGACCCCTTGTGAGACCATATGCTGGTGCGGTTGGCCCTGGGTTCCTCCTAATGCAAGACAATGCTAGACCTCATGTGGCTGGAGTGTGTCAGCAGTTCTTGCAAGAGGAAGGCATTGATGCTATGGACTGGCCCGCCCGTTCCCCAGACCTGAATCCAATTGAGCACATCTGGGACATCATGTCTCACTCCATCCACCAATGCCACGTTGCACCACAGACTGTCCAGGAGTTGGCGGATGCTTTAGTCCAGGTCTGGGAGGAGATCCCTCAGGAGACCATCCGCCACCTCATCAGGAGCATGCCCATATTACACTTCACTACATTACAACGGCTTGATTTGTTTGATCTGAGCAATTCTTCTTAGCTAGCTACATAGCCGTCTTTGTATCAAAGATAATTGTGAGTAATTGAGTAATTATCGAGGCTAGCTATCTTCGTCCTCCTAACGTAGTCAACACTGCTAGCTGCTAGCTAGCTAGTCATCACTGCTAGCTAGCCAACTTCTACCGACTAGCAGCACTGTAGAAACTATTACATTACAACGTAACGACTTGATTAGTGTGGTGTTAGTGTTAGTTAGCCAGCTACATAGTTGTCTTTGCTGTCTCTGTATCTAAGATAATTGTGTAGTTTGAGTAATTATCGAGGTGAGCTAGCCAGCCGCGACGCGGCGCCAGACTTAGTCAACACACCTAGTCATCATTAACCCACTGCTAGCTAGCCAACCGTTACCGACTAGCAGCGCTGTAGATACTAATACTTTACAACGGAACGATTTGACTAGTGTTAGCTAGCTAGCTACTTAGTTGTCTTTGTCATAGCTTGATAATTGTGTAGCTTAGTAATTACCGAGGTTAGCTAGCCAGCCATCGAGGGTAGCTAGCCAGCTATTTCCGTCCCCCGCGACGCCATTTTTCCTAACCCAGCCAACTATTACCGACGAGCAGCATTGTAGAAACTAAATACATTACAAGGAACGTCTTGATTAGTGTTATGTTAGCTAGCTAGCTACAAAGTTGCTTTGTATCATGACAAGGTGTAGTACTGAAACTATCGAGGTTACCTAGCCAGCTACACATTCAAAGTCAACAACGCAGCCACTGCTAGCTAGCCTACTCCACCAGCCAGCAGTACTGTATCATTTTAGTCAATAAGATTTTTGCAACGTAAGCTTAACTTTCTGAACATTCGAGACGTGTAGTCCACTTGTCAGTCCAATCTCCTTTGCATTAGCGTAGCCTCTTCTGTAGCTTGTCTACTATGTGTCTGTCTATCCCTGTTCTCTCCCCTCTGCACAGGCCATACAAACGCTCCACACCGCGTGGCCGCTGCCACTCTAACCTGGTGGTCCCAGCGCGCACGACCCACGTGGAGTTCCAGGTCTCCGGCAGCCTCTGGAACTGCCGGTCTGCGGCCAACAAGGCTGAGTTCATCTCAGCCTATGCTACCCTCCAGTCCCTAGACTTCCTGGCGCTGACGGAAACATGGATTACCACAGATAACACTGCTACTCCTACTGCTCTCTCCTCGTCTGCCTACGTGTTCTCGCATACCCCTAGAGCATCGAGCCAGCGGGGTGGTGGCACTGGAATCCTCATCTCTCCCAAGTGGACATTCTCTCTTTCTCCCCTGACCCATCTGTCTATCTCCTCATTTGAATTCCATGCTGTCACAGTTACCAGCCCTTTCAAGCTTAACATCCTTATCATTTATCGCCCTCCAGGTTCCCTTGGAGAGTTCATCAATGAGCTTGACGCCTTGATAAGTTCCTTTCCTGAGGATGGCTCACCTCTCACAGTTCTGGGTGACTTTAACCTTCCCACGTCTACCTTTGACTCATTCCTCTCTGCCTCCTTCTTTCCACTCCTCTCCTCTTTCGACCTCACCCTCTCACCTTCCCCCCCTACTCACAAGGCAGGCAATACGCTTGACCTCATCTTTACTAGATGCTGTTCTTCCACTAATCTCATTGCAACTCCCCTCCAAGTCTCCGACCACTACCTTGTATCCTTTTCCCTCTCGCTCTCATCCAACACTTCTCACTCTGCCCCTACTCGGATGGTATTGCGCCGTCCCAACCTTCGCTCTCTCTCTCCCGCTACTCTCTCCTCTTCCATCCTATCATCTCTTCCCTCTGCTCAAACCTTCTCCAACCTATCTCCTGATTCTGCCTCCTCAACCCTCCTCTCCTCCCTCTCTGCATCCTTTGATTTTCTCTGTCCCCTATCCTCCAGGCCGGCTCGGTCCTCCCCTCCTGCTCCGTGGCTCGACGACTCACTGCGAGCTCACAGAACAGGGCTCCGGGCAGCCGAGCGGAAATGGAGGAAAACTCGCCTCCCCTGCGGACCTGGCATCCTTTCACTTCCTCCTCTCTACATTTTCCTCTTCTGTCTCTGCTGCTAAAGCCACTTTCTACCACTCTAAACTCCAAGCATCTGCCTCTAACCCTCGGAAGCTCTTTGCTACCTTCTCCTCCCTCCTGAATCCTCCTCCCCCCCCCCCCTCCTCCCTCTCTGCGGATGACTTCATCAACCATTTTGAAAAGAAGGTTGACGACATCCGATCCTCGTTTGCTAAGTCAAATGACACCGCTGGTCCTGCTCACACTGCCCTACCCTGTGCTTTGACCTCTTTCTCCCCTCTCTCTCCAGATGAAATCTCGCGTCTTGTGACGGCCGGCCGCCCAACAACCTGCCCACTTGACCCTATCCCCTCCTCTCTTCTCCAGACCATTTCCGGAGA